>NC_034176.2:40962534-41252534 GCF_002021735.2 Oncorhynchus kisutch
TGTGGGGGGGGGGGGGGCGGGCGGGCGGCCCCAGATTAGCAGTGTCAGTACAGGCCTCCCTGTGAGGGTGTGCGGGTAATGATTTAAAGGAGCAGAGCCTTGTGGAACAGTATCAACCTTCTGTTCCACTGGCACACAACACCATCCACTGACAGACAGACAGACAGAATGGAGGTTTATTTCAGTTTGTGAATAAATGACTGTCGATATTATGTGTACACACTGCTACATTTTACAGGTCATGTTTTGGTTCACCAAAACTGTCTGTCTCATCCCCATCATCTCAAATAGCCTCTTCTACCCTCAACGGGGCAGGTGTGTGTGTGTGTGTGTGTGTGTGTGTGTGTGTGTGTGTGTGTGTGTGTGTGTGTGTGTGTGTGTGTGTGTGTGTGTGTGTGTGTGTGTGTGTGTGTGTGTGTGTGTGTGTACTGTCACACGTCAGGTTTTTAGTTGTAATGGAAAGCGGAGGAAGAGAACATACTGTATCTTAGCAGTTTATTTGATCTCTCAGTTCTGTGTGTGTGTGTGTGTGTGTGTGTATACTGTCACACGTCAGGTTTTTAGTTGTAATGGAAAGCTGAGGAAGAGAACATACTGTATCTTAGCAGTTTATTTGATCTCTCAGTTCTATGTGTGTGTGTGTGTGTGTGTGTGTGTGTGTGTGTGTGTGTGTGTGTGTGTGCGCGAGCGATCTCTAAGCTCCACTGAGTCGATAATAAAATCGGTGTGTGCATTTTCTTCCTCCCTATCCCTTTGTTGTTGGCATCAGTTTGTACCAGGAGCTGTTTTTCCCGCTACACTCCTCTCCTCACGTCTCATGGAGAGATGTGCAGTATTTATAGACCTACTGCCTCTGAACATACAGCAGTTTCAGCACCTCTGGTCTGTCTAACCAGCTCAATGTTGAGGCACAGCTACATCAAACAACACAACCTGAACACGAGGGGGGGGACTCTTCACTTATATACCGGTACACATCTTTAGTTTCTTTCTATTATGGTTAAAGCTTTTCATAGTCCTGCAGTGGTAATGCTCTGTTCTCTCTGGTTGGCCCAGTCTGTGTCTGTTCCAATGGTCAACTTTCCGACTGTGGAACCAGAGAGAGCAAAAGAGAGATTGTTGCTCGGCTTGCTGTCCTGCGCTGGCCCCATCATTAGATAACCTTGTCAAGCCAGACCGAAGCGCGTGCACACACACACACACACACACACACACACACACACACACACACACAGGCTGCCTGTTTTAGTTGTCTCCGTGCTCTCCTGGCGGGGCCAAAGGAAACAGATCTCTGCCATTAAAAGTAAGGTTATGATATTTTATGAGAGGCTGTAATGTTTTAACTGAGCTGTTATTACAGAGTGTAGAGTTTCACCCTCTCTACTGATGTCTACTTCTAAAACGTCCACTGGTCTAGCTTCGTGTGGTCCAGGTGTGTGTGTGTGTGTGTAAATGGAGACATCCACTGCCCCAAACGAGGCTGTCCCATACATCAAGCTCCCCCGTCATACATGTCTGTGACTGGCTAGTGACATCAGCCTATCATTGACCGTTTTACTAGCCTCTCTCACCAGCGTGAGAAACCATGTCATACTGACCTCACAAAGTCCAGCCGACAGGCCGCACACACACCGGGACCAGCGTACGGACAGCACCGTTTCCCCATGCAGACTGAAGGGTTATTGAGTTTTACAGGCCTTCGTTTAACTTCTCCTCACCGCGTTTTGAAATAGTGTCTTTTTGAGGATGAATGGAAGAGTAAACCAATGCCTTCGTGTGCTGAGTACTCACATTGTTATGGTTGGAATGTGATGTGAGAGTAAATACACATCAAAGAGGAGGAGGATCTCTCTCTTCACGCTCTCTCTCTCTCTCTCTTCTCTCCCTCTTTCTCTCCCTCTTGCTCTCTCGCTCTTTTCTCTCTCTTGCTCTCTGTCTTCTCTCTCACGCTCTGCTCGCTCTCTCTTGTCTATCTCTCCCCTCTCTCTCTCTCTCTTGCTCTTGCTCTCTCTCTTGCTCTCTCTCCTCTCTCTCTTCTCTTGCTCTCTCTCCTCTCTCTTCTCTTGCTCTCTTCTCTTGCTCTCTCTCTCTTCCTCTTGATTGCTCTCTTCTCTTGCTCTCTCTCTCCTCTCTCTCTTCTCTTGCTCTCTTCTCTTGCTCTCTCTCTTCCTCTTGATTGCTCTCCTCTCTTCTCTCTCTTCTCTCCTCTCTCTTTCTCTTGCTCTCTTCTCTTGCTCTCTCTCTTCCTCTTGATTGCTCTCTTCTCTTGCTCTCTCTCTTCCTCTTGATTGCTCTCCTCTCTTCTCTCTCTTCTCTCCTCTCTCTTTCTCTTCTCTCTCTCTCCTCTCCTCTCTCTCATCCTCTCTTGCGCTCTTGCTCTTTCTCCTCACTCTTCTCTCTCTCTCTTGCTCTCTTTTCTCTCTCTCTCTTGCCCTCTTGCGCTCTCTCTTTCCCTCTCTTGCTCTCTTTTCTCTCTCTCTTGCCCTCTTGCTCTCTCTCTTCTCTCTCTTCTCTCTCTTGCTCTTTTCTCTCTCTCTCTTGCCCTCTTGCTCTCTCTCTTCTTCTCTCTCTCTTCTCTCTCTCTTCTCTCTTGCTCTCTCGCTCTTTGCGCTCTTCTCAGCCCAACTCTCGCTTCGCCATCCTCTTGGGCTTCCTGACACGACAGGAAGCAGTTCACTGTGTTGCACATGTCACATCCTGTCTCTTAAAGTAGATGAGACCAGTCATGTGTGTGACTTCACTCTGTACTCATTAGCAGCAGTATATTGTCGCCGGTTGCTTTGCTGAGCAGCTGTAGGTCCAGGTGTGACATACACCAACCCTGGCACTGCCAGAAGAGACAGTAGCACTTCTCAGCCTTAGACAGATACTGTAGACCCAGAACAGGGGGAGGACATGGAGGAGTGTGTGTGGGGGGGGGGGGGGGGGCTGCTATGGGTAGAGGGCTATGGGTGGATTGTGTAGAGAGCTGGGTGAGGTGTCATTGCAGGCTGGTTAGATGACTGTGCTAATAAGTTGCCACCTGTGGCTATAGGAAGTGGAACTGTCACCTTCACCTCTCTCTGTGTGTGTGTGTGTGTCTGTGTGTGTGTGTGTGTGTGTCATCCCCGTAGCTTTAGGATGAACAGAGGAATATTCCTGTGGAGGAGGGGAGGAAAGGCAGCGATGAGAGGCAGGAATAAAGAGAGAGATGGGGTGGAGAGGGTGTAGGTTGACTTGAGTTGCTGATTAGCTCACTATGCTGACATAATAATGTATGTTTAAGCAAAATCGCATAATATGATATTGCTCTCGCTCTCTGCCTTTATCTCCCTCTCTCTCCCTGTATATAGTTTTGTATACATCCTGCACGACTATCTGTATTTGCAGTCATTCCAAATGTAAAGCTGTCCTACCCAACTTGGGACGGTTTATGTCTGGCGTTGTCATATTTCAGTATGTAGAGCCAGAACACACACACTCAGTACTAGAGGTCGACCGATTAGGATTTTTCAACACCGACACCGATTATACATAAATAAAAATCTATTTATTCTCAAATAAATAATGAAACATGTTCAATTTGGTTTAAATAATGCATAAACAAAGTGTTGGAGAAGAAAGTAACAGTGCAATATGTGCCATGTAAGAAAGCTAACATTTAAGTTCCTTGCTCAGAACTTGAGAACATATGAAAGCTGGTTGTTCCTTTTAACACGAGTCTTCAATATTCCCAGGTAAGAAGTTTTAGGTTGTAGACCATTTCTCTCTATACCATTTGTATTTCATAGTCCTTTGACTATTGGATGTTCTTATAGGCACTATAGTGTTGCCAGCCTAATCTCGGGAGTTGATAGGCTTGAAGTCCTAAACAGCTCAGTGCTTCAAGCCTTGCTAACAGCTGCTGGCAAATGCAGGAAAGTGCTGTTTGAATGAGTGCTTACGATCCTGCTGCTGCCTACCACCGCTCAGTCAGACTGCTCTATCAAATCATTGACTTAATTATAATGTAATAAACACACAGGAATACGAGCCTTAGTTTCCGGATTCGACCATATTAATGACCTATGATTTCGAAAACAAAATGTTTATTCTTTCAGTGAAATACGGAACCGTTCCGTATTTTATCTAACGGGTGGCATCCCTAAGTCTAAATATTCCTGTTACATTGCACAGCCTTCAATGTTATGTCATAATTATGTAAAATTCTGGCATAGTAATTATGGTCTTTGTTAGGAAGAAATGGTCTTCACACAGTTCGCAACGAGCCAGGCGGCCCAAACTGCTGCATATACCCTGACTCTGCTTGCACAGAACGCAAGAGAAGTGACACAATTTCCCTAGTTAATATTACCTGCTAACATGAATTTCTTTTAACTAAATATGCAGGTTAAGAAAAATATACTTGTGTATTGATTTTAAAGAAAGGCATTGATATTTATGGTTAGGTACACATTGGTGCAACGACAGTGCTTTTTTCGCAAATGAGCTTGTTAAATCATCACCCGTTTGGTGAAGTAGGCTGTGATTCGATGATAAATCGAATCGAAAAACCACATTGATTATTTGCAACGCAGGACAAGCTCGTTAAACTAGTAATACCATCAACCATGTGTAGTTAACTAGTGATTATGTTAAGATTGATTGTTTTTTATAAGATAAGTTTAATGCTAGCTAGCAACTTACCATGGCTCCTTGCTGCATTCGCGTAACAGGTGGTCGTCCTGCCACGCAGGCTCCTCGTGGAGTGCAATGTAATCGGCCATAATCGGCGTCCAAAAATGGCTATTACCGATTGTTATGAAAACTTGAAATCTCTACTCAGTACATTCCCTTAGTACACATGCACTTGAACCAGGCTGATTCTGTTGTTCCTCCTCCTCCTCACCATCTCTCTGCCTCTTGGCCTGTTTGGTCAATCTGACTGTCTCTTCCCTGGTGTTCTTGCATGGGGGCTGGTAAGGGATGGGGGCTGGTAAGGGATGGGCTAATAGATGATTAAAACTTGTTCAAATTGTATCACCAGTGAGGGTTGTGTGTGTTTTAGGGGTTTGTGTATGTGTTTGTGTGTTCTCCCATCTCTCTTTCCCAGCTGTCCAATTTAAGTTTGAGGAATTGCTCTAAATGAAATTAAACCAGTAAATCTCACATGCTTTTATGATCAATTGGATTTGTATTAATATTCTCTCCACTGTTCCCGTTCTCGCTCCACCCTCCTCCCTCTCCACATAGAGCTCCAGGAGTTCAAAAACTCTTTTCTGACCTCCGAATCTCCCAATATTCCATAGTCCGGAAGCCTTGGAGATGCAACGCTTCTGATGTGGAGATGAGATGAATGGTCAGAATTCAGACGGAGCCACCTAATCAGATTCTTCCCTGGCTGAAGCAGGAGAGAGCTCAGCCATTCATGTATGAGAGAGGCCTGCGAGATAGCCAATGGGCTTCTCTCTGAAGGAGCTTAAATCGATACATTACATCGACTGTCCGTCTGAATTACTGAGTGAGGTGGCTTTTGAAATGCAGCAGTTTGAGCTTCAGTCTCGGGGCCTTTCAACCTTGAAGAACTAACACAGGAAGGCCATGAGGAAGGCCAGCCATTACACTAGTGGCTCTTTATCCTATCCTGACTCCATGAAACAATTCCATTTCATCTCATTTCTCTGCGTCCTCTCGGTCTGCTGGTTGAGGGATATATTATCCTCGGGCAACGGAGTTCACTGCACTCTGTGTCCAAATGTTCGCGTTGACCTTATCGTCTCATCCCGAACTCTTCTGTGGAGTCGAACGCTGCTTTCTAACACTTGCAATTATCTTCTTCTTTTGCGGCCATCGAGTGCCACAACTGAACCGAGCCTTATCTGCTGGAGGGCAGAGTAGAGAGGCTCGCTGTCGGTCTGTTTTTCTTCTCTCTTTTTTTCAGCACACCTGACCTTAGAGGTAGAGACACAAAGTAGGCCAGCCAGAGTAGTAGTGGGTAGATTGACGTTGTCGACCTGGTGTTGTTGACCTCATCTCTGCAGTACTCTCTGCAGTACTCTACTAGGTTAGTGTAAACGTCTCTCTCCTCTTCAGTAAAGTGTTGATTCTGGCCTGACTTCTGATACACACAGAGAAAGGCTACACATCTCCTTCCAACATAATCTGGCGCAGAATGGCAGGGTCTTAGTAACCTGCTGGGTCTCTCTCTCTCTCACCGCCCCCCCTCCCCTCACTCTCATATGTCTCTTTGTCCTCTCTCGGTCTCTCTCAAAGTTTTATCCACTTTGAAATACTCTCTTTTTAGATTAAGCTCATTCCCTACGCACACACACACGCCCCATGGGCACACACACACGCCCCATGGGCACACACACAGACACAAACACACACACACACACCATTGGCTCCCATTGACAACACATGTTCTTTCAACACCCCAGCCCTTCCTCCCTTCCTCCTGTGGATGAAACTCCGCACATAGTCCGCCCGCAGGAGGGGGGAGGGAGGGAGGGATGGAGAAAGAAGGTGTGGGAGGGAGGGATGGATGGATGGAGAAAGAAGGTATGGGGGGAGGGATGGATGGAGAAAGAAGGTGTGGGGGGAGGGATGGATGGAGAAAGAAGGTGTGGGGGAGGGGGGGAGGGATGGATGGATGGATGGAGAAAGAAGGTGTGGGGGGAGGGAGGGAGGGATGGTTGGAGAAAGAAGGTGTGGGGGGAGGGAGGGATGGATGGAGAAAGAAGGTGTGGGGGGAGGGAGGGATGGATGGAGAAAGAAGGTGTGGGGGGAGGGATGGTTGGAGAAAGAAGGTGTGGGGGGAGGGAGGGAGGGATGGATGGAGAAAGAAGGTGTGGGGGGAAGGAGGGATGGATGGAGAAAGAAGGTGTGGGGGGGCGGGGAAAGCACATTGACCCTCTCTGTATGTTAATGCTGTTACCACATGTGCCTGCCTGCTTCCTCCTCCAAAGGTTCTATTGTCTCACTTTTCCATTTCATTAGAACTATGCATTATGTATTGACTGTCACATGTAAATGATAATCATTTACCCCCCCACCCCCTCTTTTCCTCCGTTCCCCGGTCTACTCTATATGATCCTGGTGGAACTCCTTTGCGTTGAGATGAAACACATTTCCATACCGCCACACGTGTGTGTGTGTGTGTGTGTGTGTGTGTGTGTGTGTGTGTGTGTGTGTGTGTGTGTGTGTGTGTGTGTGTGTGTGTGTGCGTAGATGAGCATATTTCCATACGCCATCACTGTTCCCAAGGGAGGGAGTTGGAACTCAGGTTGAGAACTTTTTCAGGAAGAAGACGAATGGAGGGAGAGGAGATGGGACATACACACACACACAGTCGCACGTATGCACGGCACACACATCCTACACACACACACTCCCTTCTCTTCCCCACCCCACATTCCAGGCATCTGGGCATGCTGTTGGTTTGTATTTGTAAGCAAACAGAGAGTGGTAGGGAACAACGCCACAGTGTGTGTGTGTGTGTGTGTGTGATTGGTTTATGATGGGGTTGAGGACCCTGACCAACCTCTTCCTCTCTTTCTTTTGATTCAGCTCTGTCCTTGTCTGTCTGTGATCTCCGACTGGCTTCAGGTTTACACGGTCTGCTTCACAACACCAGACACCATCCTCAACCTTTTACACTGCACTACTCTCCCCCTTTTAATATATCTGGGTCAGCAGTCTGGGTTGTTGTTTCACCTAGGCTTCCATCTGTCTGTCCTCTGTGTGTGTGTGTGTGTGTGTGTGTTTTTAAATACCTCCCGAGGGGTTTATTGACTAAACGACCGAGTTTGGTTTCAACCCCACACATACACACCCCCTCCGTCAGACAACACTCCTCAACGTCAGCTGAACACAGCACAGGCAGTTCCTGTTGTTGAGAAAAGCTCCCCTCCGATTGCGTCTGGCTACTGTCTGTCTGTCGTGTTTCGCGGCAGGTCGCTGTGTCTGCCACCACCGCACGTCACTTTGACCTTTTACATTGATTTGACGCGTAACAACGCTCCCCATTTCCCACACGACATCCGTGGCACGCTGGAACAACTCTGCGTCCGCTCAGCGCCGGCCTGGAGGAAGGGAGGGAGCGAAAGAGGAGGAAAAGGTCATGTACCTCAGAAAGAGCGAGAGAGAGAGCGAGAGAGAGTGTGTGGTGCTGTGATTAGGTCAGGACTCCCCTCTGTTCTACGGCTATTGTTTCAGTCTAAAGGGAGGTTATGAGCATTTGTCGTCCCCGATGAATAATTGCGTGGTCACTATTTCAGAGAACGTGACTGATATTTCATACACGTGGATACCCAGGCAGCGTAGAGTGAGGGAGGCTTGCTTGGTTTTGAAATGTAGCGGCGTCGGTTCGACAGCGTCAGATTCCTTAAGAGGACTGCGTTGATCTGCTCTGCCGTTCTCGGAAGTGATACTGCGACATTTCGAGATTCACGGTTGTTTTTCGACATACCCAGAGTCAGATGGAACTCCGGGGATACCGTGGTTGTCTCTGTGTGCGGGTTTGGAGATAATTGAAGGTAGCATGTCTTTAGCTTAGTGCAATGGCTGGAAGTCTCCGGATACAGTGTCCAGTTCCTCTCAAATGCAGGTTAATGGACATTCTCACTACTCCACAGCTGGGTGGTTACCACGTTGTACTCTGTACCGTTTACAAGTGTATATGAAACTATATTTTGATTGTAGTTTTTAAGTTCTCTGAAGTACACGTTTCATTCATCCGCAATAGGCTGTGGGCAGCCTCTCACTCAAGTCATCACACCTGGCCAGCTGTGACAATGGTACATGACAATGGTTGAAAATGAGGACGTTGACAGAATCTCGTTTCTTATGATTATCAGTCAAATGAACAAATGTATAAAATAGACACGGACTGTACCAAACATTAAGGACACCTTCCTAATATTGAGTTGCACCCTCCCCTTTTGCCCTCAGAACAGCCTCAATTCATCGGGGCATGGACTCTACCAGGTGTCGAAAGCATTCCCAGGGATGCTGGCCCATGTTGACTCCAATGCTTCCCACAGTTGTCAAGTTGGCTGGATGTCCTTTGGGTGGTGGACCGTTCTTGATACACACGGGAAACTGTTGAGCGTGAAAAACCCAGCCGTCTTGTAGTTCTTGACACAAACCTGTGTGCTTGGCACCTACTACCATATCCTGTTCAAAGGCACTTAAATAGTGTGTCATGCCCATTCACCCTTTGAATGTCTCACATACACAATCTGTGTCTCAATTGTCTCAAGGCTTAAAAATACTGTAGCTTTCACCTGGACTCTCTTGCTCAGTCTGTCATGGAATGAGCCAGGTGTCCTTAATGTTTTGTACTCTTTGTACATATATGACATTTGTGAGGCTAAATGACCAACCACCCAGATTTGGAGTATCTAGATCAGTGGTGTGTTTTCATGGCTTCCAAGGGAAGCCAGGCTTCCCCCCCCCAAAAAAATTGACCAATATTTTTTATATATATATATATATTGTCTATCTGTGTTTTCATAATTTATCTTAAATTTGCAAGAGGCTGAATGTACTGTATCTGACAGGAGAAAGCATCCAAGTGAGCGAAACAGCAGCCCTCTGTCTCTGTATGTGTTGGCCATCTATTTGATGACAGTGAGCATTTGGTGTCCTTTGATAAATAAAAAAAATGTAAGTGTAAAATAATAGCCAATCAGCGTTGAGCAAAACTGAGTAAGCTCGACTGTGAATGGTCCTGGCACACCAAAAAAAAAGTTTAAGGGAAGCGAGTTTGGATTTAGCGTCACTCCTATCAAATCACATCGAGAACTCCAGTGGCTAGTTAGCTAGCTAAAGTTGTCCCTTTCCTAAATTAGCCATGGATGGAAATAGGGATTTGGACATATTGTTTTACTTAATTCTCCGTACTGGCCAATGACTATAACAGCGATTCTGATCCAACCATTAATTCATACATTGTTGTGCCCCTGGCCTAAGAGAATGGAAGTTCAATATGTAGCTAGATGTAGTAGGCTAATGTTAACTAGCTAACGTTTCCCATGAAAGGAAGTTAAGCTAGGGAGCAAGCATTTTAGCCAGTTTAGCCTAGCACAACAACAACAGACTAAAAATGTGTACTATATGACAGAGTCATGGACCGTTTCGTCAACATGAAATAGAGGAGGATGGCATTGGCGTTTCTCTAGAAGTAGGGTGACTCAACATGTTTTTTCTAATTGCACGAATGACACACACACACACACACACACACACACACACAGAGACAGAAATCAGAGCCATGGGCATCCACGTCATATTTACCTTATGTTGATTGGACTAAATAGTTTTTGATATCTTTTAGTTGTCACTGTATTAGACTAAGCATAGGTGATTTGATGTTGAAATGTCGAAATGGTGCTGGAATACTGGCGGAAGCTCCGGTTTTCTTTGTGACTTGCAAAGTGCTTCTAAATCCAATAGGAGTTTAGTGGTCCGAAAATGTCTGAAACATTTAACTTCCTTGACTGTGCTGTAGGTCATGTGACTGTTTGTTACGCGCACTGGACAGAGGTTGCTCTCATTTTGTGATGAAACAAAGGTGTGGTTGAATTTATTCTGCCGCTATGCCTTCTTATTGTCTCGGCGTTTAGGCCTATATATCACAGTCGCAAGGCATATGAACTAACGAGTTACAGAGACAACAACGCAATTATCAATATGGCTTTTTTTTTGGGGGGGGGGTTCCCCAGTGATTTTACTGTCGCACCCCTACTGGTTAGAAGGTATATTTCAGTATCTATATCTATAGCAGTATCTATAGTAGTATCTATATCCACAGTAAAACTAGTCCTATAGCGACATAACCTGAAAGGCCTCAAAGCAAGGAAGAAGCCACTGCTCCAAAACCGCCATAAAAAAGCCAGACTACGGTTTGCAACTGCACATGGGGACAAAGATCGTACTTCTTGGAGAAATGTCCTCTGGTCTGATGAAACAGAAATAAAACTGTTTGGCCATAATGACCATCATTATGTTTGGAGGAAAAAGAGGGAGACTTGCAAGCTCAACCGTGAAGCACGGGGGGGCAGCATCATGTTGTGGGTTAGTCTTGCTACAGGAGGGACTGGTGCACTTCACAAAATAGATGGCATCAGGAGGCAGGAAATGTATGTGGATATATTGAAGCAACATCTCAAGGCATCAGTCAGGAAGTTATAGCTTGGTCACAAATGTGTCTCCCAAATGGGCAATGACCCCAAGCATACTTCCAAAGTTGTGGCAAAATGGCTTAAGGACAACAAAGTCAAGGTATTGGAGTGGCCATCACAAAGCCCTGACCTCAATCACATAAAACATTTGTGGGCAGAACTGAAAAAAGTGTGTGCGAGCAAGGAGGCCTACAAACCTGACTCAGTCACATCAGCTCTGTCAGGAGGAATGGGCTAAAATTCACCCAACTTATTGTGGGAAGCTTGTGGAAGGCTACCTGAAACATTTGACCCAAGTTAAACAATTTTAAGGCAATGCTACCAAATACTAATTGAGTGTTTGTAACTTCTGACCCACTGGGAATGTGATGAAAGAAATCAAATCTGAAATAAATCATTCTCTCTACTATTATTCTGACATTTCACATTCTTAAAATAAAGTGGTGATCCTAACTGCCCTAAGACAGGGAATATTTACTAGGACTAAGTGTCAGGAATTGTGAAAAACTGATTTTAAATATATTTGGCTCAGGTGTATGTAAACTTCCGACTTCAACTGTACCTGCACTATAGCACTTTAGTTTGTGTAGAACCACCTCATTTGCTTGAC
Organism: Oncorhynchus kisutch; assembly: GCF_002021735.2. NCBI lineage: Eukaryota > Metazoa > Chordata > Actinopteri > Salmoniformes > Salmonidae > Oncorhynchus > Oncorhynchus kisutch. The sequence goes on from NC_034176.2 coordinate 40,974,289, forward strand.
ATATAAATCTATATAGATGTCCTAATGAATATTTATTGGTAGAGAGTTTCTAGCACTTTGCTTCCCTTAATACACCACTTTGGTCTTGTGTGGTCCTCTTAGGTAGGTTGGTAGGTATGTAAGTTGATGGGTAGGTAGGTAGTTTGTATTCAGACCTTTTACTCAGTAGTATGTTGAAGCACCTTTGGCAGCGATTACAAGCCTTGAGTCTTCTTGGGTATGATGCTACAAGTTTGGCACACCTGTATTTGGGTAGTTTCTCCCATTCTTCTCTGCAAATCCTCTCAAGCTCTGTCAGGTTGCATGGGGAGCATTGCTGCACAGCTATTTTCAAGTATCTCCAGAGATGTTCGATCAGGTTGAAGTCCGGGCCACTCAAGAACATTCAGAGACTTGTCCTGAAGCCACTCCTGGGTTGTCTTGGCTGTGTGCTTAGGGTCGTTGTCCTGTTGGAAGGTGAACCTTCGGCAACAGTCTGAGGTCCTGAGGTTTTTATCAAGGATCTCTCTGTTCTTTGCTCCGTTCATCTTTGCCTGACTAGTCTCCCACTCCCTGCCGCTGGAAAACATCTCCACAGCATGATGCTGCCACCACCATGCTTCACCATAGGGATGGTGCCAGGTGTCCTCCAGACGTGACGCTTGGCATTCAGGCCAAAGAGTTCAATCTTGGTTTCATCAGACCAGAAAATATTGTTTCTCATGGTCTCCAAGCGGGGCTGTCAAGTGCCTTTTTACTGAGGTGTGGCTTCCGTCTGGCCTGATTTGGTGGAGTGCTGCGAAGATGGTTTTCCTTCTGGAAGGTTTTCCTATCTCCACAGAGGAACTCTGGAGCTCTGTCAGAGTGACCATCAGGTTCTTGGTCACCTCCCTGACTAAGGCCCTTCTCCCCCGATTGCTCAGTTTGGCTGGGTGCTCAGCTCTAGGAAGAGTCTTGGTGGTTCCAAACTTCTTCCATTTAAGAATGATAGAGGCCACTGTGTTCTTGTGGACCTTAAATGCTGCAGAAATGTTTTGGTACCCTTCCCCATATCTGTGCCTTGACACAATCCTGTCTCCAAGCTCCAAATGCCTTCAACCTCAATGCTTGGTTTTTGCTCAGATATGCACTGTCAACTGTAGGACCTTATATAGACAGGTGTGTGCCTTTCCAAACATTGTCCAATCAATTGAATTTACCACAGATGGACTCCAATCAAGTTGTTGAAACATCTCAAGGATGATTAATGGAAACAGGATGTACCTGAGCTAAATTTTTTGTCTCAAAGGAAAGGGTCTGAATACTTATGTAAATAAGGTATTTCTGTTTTTTATCTGTAATTAATGTGCTAAAATTTCAAAAATCTGTTTTCACTTTGTCATTATGGGGTATTGTGTTTAGATTGCTAAATGTTTAATTTTATTTAATCCTTTTTAGGGTAAGGCTAACATAACAAAATATGGAGACGTCAAGGGGTCTTTCCGGTGGCACTGTAAGTAGATTGATAGGTTGATTGATTGATTGATAGATAGGCACAGAGAAATCCAGTGGACATAATCACTTTCTCCACACTTACTGGATAAAAAACACCTTTGAATTGAAGCAAATTCCTCTCAACCCTCTGAATGTACTGTAGCCTTCTCTCCCATATGCCTCGGCTCCATCTAATTCATTACCTGCTCTCCGCTCCCTCTCTGTTCTCTGTGATTAGGTGTGATTGTCTGTATTTATCAGTCGGCTGTGTCAAACATTAACGTTGGCGGCGTGGAGAGCTAGCACTTTGACTAATAAGTTACACCTGCCCTTCACTCGCCCACTACCCCCTCTGTATCTCTGACGGAAAACCCACGAGGCAGAGAGACAGCGAAGACCACCATCTCTTCCCCACCCACCTGTACCTCAATGTTAATGTGGAGAGGGAGCGAGGGAGAGATTGAATAGAATTGAGAGGGGGGGGGGGGGGGGGGGGGACTATGGCCTGCTCCTAACCACCCACCCACACATCACCGACTCTGTGTGGCTATATAGAAAGGAAGAGAGATGTGGAAGGAGAGGAGAGAATCCTCTATTTAAACTCTGAAGTGCATTTAAAATGGCAACACACTTAGCAGTAAAACAATCAAATCAGAGAAGTGAAATAGCAGAGAGGAGGAGAGAGAGATCTCTGCTGTCCTGTGTGTGTGTGTGTGTGTGTGTGTGTGTGTGTGCGTGCGGCGCGGTGTGAGAAGTGGAATGTGCAGCTAGTTATTTGTATTCATGTATTCATGCCATTTGGCCCGGTGTGAAATAATAGGTCATTCCAGCACAAAAAGCAGCACAGGAGCTGCATTTCTAATGACTGTGATTTCCCTCTTTCCCCTCCTCTCTTTCTTCTCCACGTGTCTGAATCTACTGGGGAGGGAGGGAGGTGTCTGATGAGGTTGCTTATATCACCTGTTTCTCACCTAAAGAGAGGTGTCACCAGAATGAATGCCATTCAGCTGAATAGTGGAACGGTGTCTGCCTGGGTACTCGTGACCGCATGGGCGCACGTATGCGCGCGGAAGTATGTACTTGTGGGCGAGCGTGCATCACAGACCTACTCGTACTAGGTAGAGTATGAGTGGACAGCCATGTATTTGTGGTTACCAGTACATTCCGCGCTGTAGAGTCCAGTCAGACCATCTGTTTTGTAGAGAATCTGGACCTAGCTGCTGTTGCTTGGCCTGAAAGTCCCTAGTCTTGAAAGTTATAGCCCTGAGCTACAACAGAGTATGATAAGTCACATTTCACATGGCTGATTTTAAAACGCTTGGCTTTGAGGGAGGGGTTGGAACACAGACCAGAAAACATGATTTATACTGTAGGGATCAAGTAAAACGCATGTAAAATACATTCACGTTAGTAGAGGACACACACACACAGGGCCGATGTAAAATGCTTATCAAAGCCTTTGCAATAGTAGTAAACTGCCTTGAAAGGAGAGTTTGACATTGTGTTTTTAGTACCATGTGAGATACAGCCTAGCCACTAGAGCTCTGTTCTTCTATCCTATACTTTCTTCACCTGTTGGCAATGGATACCTATAGTCTGTAATGACACACACATATATATATATATATATATATATATATATATATACACATATACACACACACACACACACACACACACACACACACACACACACACACACGCGCGCACATGTCACTTCTGATAAAAGGCTTTGCTCTTATATAATATCCATAATGTTGCGTTATTCCAAGTTGTTTGGAGACATTTAGTATTGGCTCAGGTCTGTCTATGCTTCTCTCTCAGCCTCCTCTCTTCGTTGACCGTACATCACTGTCTAGCTGGACTGGGCTGCTCTAAACCTGCCAGGGGTTCTGGAGGGTTGGTGTTTTATGGCTATTACTTTGTTCCTTTTATCGCCACCTTACTTTATTCTCTGACATCACAGGCCTCAATGCCCTCCACTGATATCACACTCAGAGTGTGTGTGCGTGTCTGTGTGTTAGTTATAGGGTTTCAAATGGTCATTGTGACTGACATCTAACATTAGGATCCCTGTGGTGACACAGCATGGAAGCACTAGCCGGCCCCGATACTCAGGAGGTCATTGTGGGTGGGTGGGTGTGTTGGTGGGTGGGTGCGTGCAGCCTTTAGATAAAGTTGTGTCTGGTCCAATCTGGACACTAAGAAAAACCAGGATATGTCTCAAACGCATGCAATCAACAGAACAAGTCTGGTGTATCAGGTCCACATTAAGGTGTTTTATTATCAGGATTATTGTGGCTGTTACTCTGTTGTACTCCGCAGCACCATCACCACATCAGACATTACAACATTGTGTACATTGGTTATTCAGGCCGTTGACAGACCGTCGGTATGAAGCCTTATTGCTTTTTCAGATTTTCTCTTGTTCAATATACAAAGTCTTAATAGAGGGTTGATGTAGATTTGCGTAACCATACTGTGCAGGGGAAACAGTGTGTTGTGTGGATGAAGAGTCTTATAGGCTATTTGTTTTCTGGTCTTTAGTAAATAAATGTCTGTTGCACTCTACAGGGATCTGCTTTGCTTTTGAACGTTGTTTGTGTGTGGGTGTGCGGGTGTGCGTGTGTGAGCAGAAGCAAACAGAAAGAGACTTGAGCACTAAAACACAGCAGGCCAACCACAGCACTCCTTCCTTGATCTCATCCACCCTCCACCCCCCCCCCCCTCTCTCCTTCTCTCTCTGTCCTCGCTACATCTTTCTTCTCTCTCTCACCCCCCCCACCCCTCTCTCTCACCCCTCTCTCTCCTTCTCTCTCTCCTTCTCTCTCTTTCCTTGCTATGTCTTCTCTCTCTCTCCTTCTCTCTCTTTCCTTGCTATGTCTTCTCTCTCTCTCCTTCTCTCTCTCCTTCTCTCTCTTTCCTTGCTATGTCTTCTCTCTCTCCTCTCTCTCCTTCTCTCTCTGTCCTTGCTATGTCTTCTCTCTCTTTCCTTGCTATGTCTTCTCTCTCTCTCCTTCTCTCTCTTTCCTTGCTATGTCTTCTCTCTCTCTCTCCTTCTCTCTCTTTCCTTGCTATGTCTTCTCTCTCTCTCCTCCTCTCTCTTTCCTTGATATGTCTTCTCTCTCTTTCCTTGCTATGTCTTCTCTCTCTCCTCTCTCTCCTTCTCTCTCTGTCCTTGCTATGTCTTCTCTCTCTTTCCTTGCTATGTCTTCTCTCTCTCTCCTTCTCTCTCTTTCCTTGCTATGTCTTCTCTCTCTCTCCTTCTCTCTCTTTCCTTGCTATGTCTTCTCTCTCTCCTTCTCTCTCTCCTTCTCTCTATTTCCTTGCTATGTCTTCTCTCTCTCTCCTTCTCTCTCTTTCCTTGCTATGTCTTCTCTCTCTCCTCGCTATGTCTTCTCTCTCCTTCTCTCTCTTTCCTTGCTATGTCTTCTCTCTCTCCTTCTCTCTCTTTCCTTGCTATGTCTTCTCTCTCTCTCCTTCTCTCTCTCCTTCTCTCTCTTTCCTTGCTATGTGTTCTCTCTCTCTCCTCCTCTCTTTCCTTGCTATGTCTTCTCTCTCTCCTTCACTCTCTCCGCCTCTCTCTTTCCTTGCTATGTCTTCTCTCTCTCTCCTCTCTCTTTCCTTGCTATGTCTTCTCTCTCTCCTTCTCTCTCTTTCCTTGCTATGTCTTCTCTCTCTCCTCTCTCTCCTTCTCTCTCTTTCCTTGCTATGTCTTCTCTCTCTTTCCTTGCTATGTCTTCTCTCTCTCTCTCTTCTCTCTCTCCTTCTCTCTCGTTTCTTGCTATGTCTTCTCTCTCTCTCCTTCTCTCTCTCCTTCTCTCTCTTTCCTTGCTATGTCTTCTCTCTCTCCTCCTCTCTCTTTCCTTGCTATGTCTTCTCTCTCTCCTTCTCTCTCTCCGCCTCTCTCTTTCCTTGCTATGTCTTCTCTCTCTCCTCTCTCTCTTTCCTTGCTATGTCTTCTCTCTCTCCTTCTCTCTCTTTCCTTGCTATGTCTTCTCTCTCTCCTCTCTCTCCTCCTCTCTCTTTCCTTGCTTTGTCTTCTCTCTTTCCTTGCTATGTCTTCTCTCTCTCCTTCTCTCTCTCCTCCTCTCTCTTTCCTTGCTATGTCTTCTCTCTCTCTCTCTCTCCTTCTCTCTCTTTCCTTGCTATGTCTTCTCTCTTTCCTTCTCTCTCTCCTTCTCTCTCTTTCCTTGCTATGTCTTCTCTCTTTCCTTCTCTCTCTCCTTCTCTCTCTTTCCTTGCTATGTCTTCTCTCTCTTTCCTTTCTATGTCTTCTCTCTCTCCTTCTCTCTCTTTCCTTGTTATGTCTTCTCTCTCTCCTTCTCTCTCTTTCCTTGCTATGTCTTCTCTCTCTCCTCTCTCTCCTTCTCTCTTTCCTTGCTATGTCTTCTCTCTCTCCTCTCTCCTTCTCTCTCTTTCCTTGCTATGTCTTCTCTCTCTTTCCTTGCTATGTCTTCTCCCTCTCCTTTGCGCGCTCCTTCTCTCTCTTTCCTTGCTATGTCTTCTCTCTCTCCTTTGCGCGCTCCTTCTCTCTTTCCTTGCTATGTATTCTCTCTCTCTCCTTCTCTCTCTTTCCTTGCTATGTCTTCTCTCTCTTTTCCTTGCTATGTCTTCTCTCTCTCCTTCTCTCTCTTTCCTTGCTATGTCTTCTCTCTCTCCTTCTCTCTCTTTCCTTGCTATGTCTTCTCTCTCTCCTCTCTCTCCTTCTCTCTCTTTCCTTGCAATGTCTTCTCTCTCTCCTCTCTCTCCTTCTCTCTCTTCTTTCCTTGCTATGTCTTCTCTCTCTCCTTCTCTCTCTTTCCTTGCTATGTCTTCTCTCTCTTCTCTCTCTCCTTCTCTCTCTTCCTTGCTATGTCTTCTCTCTCTTTCCTTGCTATGTCTTCTCTCTCTCCTTCTCTCTCTTTCCTTGCTATGTCTTCTCTCTCTTTCCTTGCTATGTCTTCTCTCTCTTCTCTCTCTCCTTCTCTCTCTTTCCTTGCTATGTCTTCTCTCTCTCTCCTTCTCTCTCTATCCTTGCTATGTCTTTCCTCTCTTCCCTCTCTCCTTCTCTCTCTTTCCTTGCTATGTCTTCTCTCTCTCCTTCTCTCTCTTTCCTTGCTATGTCTTCTCTCTCTCCTTCTCTCTCTTTCCTTGCTATGTCTTCTCTCCTTCTCTCTCTTTCCTTGCTATGTCTTCTCTCTCTTTCCTTGCTATGTCTTCTCTCTCTCCTTCTCTCTCTTTCCCTTGCTATGTCTTCTCTCTCTCCTTCTCTCTCTATCCTTGCTATGTCTTTCCTCTCTTCTCTCTCTCCTTCTCTCTCTTTCCTTGCTATGTCTTCTCTCTCTCCTTCTCTCTCTTTCCTTGCTATGTCTTCTCTCTCTCCTTCTCTCTCTTTCCTTGCTATGTCTTCTCTCTCTTCTCTCTCTTCCTTCTCTCTCTTTCCTTGCTATGTCTTCTCTCTCTTTCCTTGCTATGTCTTCTCTCTCTCTCCTTCTCTCTCTTTCCTTGCTATGTCTTCTCTCTCTCCTTCTCTCTCTATCCTTGCTATGTCTTTCCTCTCTTCTCTCTCTCCTTCTCTCTCTTTCCTTGCTATGTCTTCTCTCTCTCCTTCTCTCTCTTTCCTTGCTATGTCTTCTCTCTCTCCTTCTCTCTCTATCCTTGCTATGTCTTTCCTCTCTCTATCCTTGCCGCAGTCATAATGTAAAACAAATTTGAACAAAGCCTGGTGAAATTGAAAAAGCCTCTATGCTGCATCACTCTGGAATTAGTTTATTAGCATTTTAAAGGTGGCACAAAATAGACTTACAAACCCATTTTCAGAGGGAAATGACTTTTTTTTAGGAAAATATACATTCGGTGTTTCCCCAAGGACCTGCTAGCTGTTCCCATAGACTTCCATTTAAAAGCGCCTCTCGGCAGAAATGTATATAAATAAATGACATTCTATTTGTATTTATGTTTTTGCAGCGTTGGCAGCCATGTACATTTAGGAACACTGATTGTACACATTTGGGGCTGATAAGTTGGATGGAACAAAGGGCATCCTTTTTTAGGTTGGAAACTGAGTTCGATCAGAGGGAATAGAGGTGTAGTAGGGTGTTTGTTGCCCTTGCACACACTTGTCTCCCTACGGAAACCTATGAGACTGAGAAAATAACATGTTTATCTGTGCGTCTGTGAGTGAGAACGAGAGAGAGTGGATGTGCACCCGAAATCATTGCTCTTTTACTGGGGGAAATGAAAATTTCCTATTAAATACGTCTGATGCTGGTGTTTTCTGAAAGCAATGTGAAGGTAAGCCAACATCTTTGTGTTGAAACAGTTGACCAAGAAATGATTCTGCTCAATGCAAAGTAACGTCTGTAAGCGTATGCCTCGGTGTATCCAATTTAAAAGGGAAAAGAGGTGTGTGTGTGTGTGTGGCAGGTATACAGAGGGCTGTATCTGACAATAATGGGTTTCCCCTCCCAGTTGACGTTTTATAACAGCATGTACTCATTACAACCAACACCTGCTTCTGCTATTTACTGTGTGTGTGTGTGTGTGTGTGTGTGTGTGTGTGTGTGTGTGTGTGTGTGTGTGTGTGTGTGTGTGTGTGTGTGTGTGTGTGTGTGTGTGTGTGACTATGTATTGTAATGTGTCTTATAAATTATCCCCAGCCCAAACACATTCATCTGTATGCCAGTGCAGTAATGAGGTGAGAGACCATTTTTATGTGTGTCTGTTTTGAGAGAGAGAGAGAGAGGTCTCTCGTATAGAGGTGACAGGTCAAGCATACAGAGACATAGTCTGGTGTTTACTCCCATGGCTCCCAATCGAACACTCCGAGCCACTGAGAGTCTTTTTCTTATTTTTTCCCCCAGCTTTATATAACCAGGTAGGCCAGTTGAGAACAAGTTCTCATTTACAATTTTGACCTGGCCAAGATAAAGCAAAGCAGTTCGACACATACAACGACACAGAGTTACACATGGAGTAAAACAAACATACAGTCGATAATACAGTAGAAACAAGTCTATATACGATGAGGTGAGATAAGGGAGGTAAAGGCAAAAAAAAAAGGCTTGGTTGCGAAGTAAATACAATATAGCAAGTAAAACAGTGGAATGGTAGATTTGCAGTGGAAGAATGTGCAAAGTAGAAATAAAAATAATGGGGTGCAAAGGAGCTAAATAAATTAAATAAATACAGTAGGGAAAGAGGTAGTTGTTTGGGCTAAATTATAGGTGTGCTATGTACAGGTGCAGTAATCTGTGAGCTGCTCTGACAGCTGGTGCTTAAAGCTAGTGAGGGAGATAAGTGTTTCATGTCCCATGGGGGAAACACCCACTGACATAATGTGGATAATGTCACAATTCAAGAGAATCATGAATATATACAGTACCAGTCAAGAGTTTGGACACCTACTTATTCCATGTTTCTTCTTCCTTCTTTACTGTTTTCTACATTGTAGAGTAATAGTGAAGACATCAACACTGTATATCGTAAAAATTCTTCAAAAGAAATGTGCTGTTAATTTAAGGTTAAGGTTAGGAGTGTGGTTAGGGTTAGGTTTTGAATCATATTTTTACTTGGTGTCTGTGCTTAGTGGCCACTCTGCAGAGCTTCCTCCAGTACGTAGTCATCCCAATTAATGCCAATTTGAGAGACATCGTGCAGGGAATGTCTCTTATAACGAGAGAGATGGACGGATGGACAGGCCGACACAGACGTGTGTGTGTGTGTGTGTGCTTCTGCCACGTGCACTAGCTCCACATCTCTGTCTCTATTGCCAGCTTTCAGCCTGACCTTTTAGCCAGGGCCATTGTATTAGAGTGAATGAAACAGCAGTATGTCCATATTACAAAATAATCCCATGTCTTTCACACTGCAGGATGACTTAATAAAGACGCCCTTTACAGATGTCCTCATGTCTATCCGCCATGTATTCATATTCCTTTTTAAAAAACACCAAAGTGCCTGACTTTATTCACCATTATACCGTCCATTCTCATAGCTCACTGAGAGAGAGAGAGAGAGAGAGAGAGAGAGAGAGAGAGAGAGAGAGAGAGAGAGAGAGAGAGAGAGAGAGAGAGAGAGAGAGAGAGAGAGAGAGAGAGAGAGAGAGAGAGAGAGAGAGAGAGAGAGAGAGAGAGAGAGAGAGAGAGAGAGAGAGAGAGAGAGAGAGAGAGAGAGAGAAGGGGGTGTTACTGTACAGAGAGAGTGGGAGAGAGAGAAACAGAGAAGAAGATGGGGGGGGGGGGGGGGGGGTGTTACTGAGCCTCTATAATGGGATGGGGGCGAGATTAGACGGCTAATCCTGTAAATCCTTTATTCTCCTTTAAGTCTTTTCTTCTCCTCCACTCCGATCCCTCCGTTCCAACGCTCCGCCAGACAAGCCTCGCTAAAGGGAGAGCCGGAGAACAATTAGCCCCACTGTCAATGCTGCGGGAGACATCCTCTGGCAATGAACGGTGTGTGTCTGTGTGTTTGTTCACTTCGTATAGATGTGCATAACCCTTCTCACGATTAGCAAACGTGGGACTTTGATTCCCTAACCACTGAAAGCCCTTTTCTAGACTCCAGCAGAGAGCCGACAGAGACAGCGGAGGATTCAAACACGATACAATTTCAAGCCCTATTTGTACCCCCCCCCCCCCCCCCCTTCATTTAGTTGTCTGGTTCATTGTTTGTTTAGCGTTATCAGATTGAGTGTGATGTGCCGATGAGAGATCCACTTTTCCTGGCCCTGAGAAAGGCTACATTACTAGTTGATTCACCATGTACCTTCATCCTTGTCTGTGTCTCTCTGTTTGTGTGTATGACAGAGCTGGGACGATAAACTGCAAATTACCGACATTGCCTTTCTCTTACGGAAGAATTTTGCCTAGGCCTATGTCGGTAATTGTCAGCATTTTTGCAAAGCATTGTTCCTGTAGATTGTTCTACAACCATTTTTTTGGGTCGACGGTAATAGCCGATGTGTTATGTTGATTCAGGCTATGAAAGTACCTGCCTATCCCCGTTTCGCTGTCGGCTGGTGTGTTAGTGAGCCACTCTCGCTCCCTCTCCCCACTGTGCGCACAGAGGAGGGAGAGATGCATTCTGAGAAGCACAAGCATATGACCTTTGCTCAAAAAGCAATTGCAGGAAGAATACAGTTTTTAAAGCAACTACTGTTCTTTTCAGAGAGGAGAGTCACAGCTTTCTGTGAGTATATCATTTATTATTTACACCTCGATATTGACTTCATGGCACCCACATGAAAGAATACTACAGTTTTTACTATAGAATAGTACATTACTTACTATGTAGTTCTGTAGTATAATGAAAGAATACTACAGTTGAAGTCGGAAGTTTACATACACCTTAGCCAAATACATGTAAACTCAGTTTTTCACAATTCCTGACATTTAATCCTAGTAAAAATTCCCTGTCTTTGGTCAGTTAGGATCACCACTTTATTTTAAGAATGTGAAATGTCAGAATAATAGTGGAGAGAATGATTTATTTCAGATTTGATTTCTTTCATCACATTCCCCGTGGGTCAGAAGTTTACATACACTTGTTTAGTATCTGGTAACAGTGCCTTTAAATTGTTTAACTTGGGTCAAACGTTTTCGGGTAGCCTTCCACAAGCTTCCCACAATAAGTTGGGTGAATGTTGGCCTGTTCCTCCTGACAGAGCTGGTGTAACTGAGTCAGGTTTGTAGGCCTCCTTGCTCGCACACGCTTTTTCAGTTCTTCCCACACATTTTCTATAGGATTGAAGTCAGGGTTTTGTGATGGCCACTCCAATACCTTGACTTTGTTGTCCTTAAGCCATTTTGCCACAACTTTGGAAGTATGCTTGTGGTCATTGCCCATTTGGAAGACCCATTTGTGACCAAGCATTAACTTCCTGACTGATGTCTTGAGATGTTGCTTCAATATGTCCACAATATGTCTTCAATATGTCCGCCTCATGATGCCTTCTATTTTGTGAAGTGCACCAGTCCCTCCTGCAGCAAAGCACCCCCACAACATGATGCTGCCCCCCCGGGCTTCACGGTTGGGCTTGCAAGTCTCCCCCTTTATGGCTTTTCGCACCAAAGTGCATTCATCTCTTGGAGACAGAACGTGTCTCCTTCCTGAGTGGTATGACGGGCTGTGTGTTCCCATGGTGTTTATACTTGTGTACTATTGTTTGGACAGATGAACGTGGTACCTTCAGGCGTTTGGAAATTGCTCCCAAGGATGAACCAGACAGTTTTTTTCTGAGGTCTTGGCTGATTTCTTTTGATTTTCCTGTGATGTCGAGCAAAGAGGCACTGAGTTTGAAGGTAGGCCTTGAAATACATCCACAGGTACACCTCCAATTGACTCAAATTATGTCAATTAGCCTATCAGAAGCTTCAAAAGCCATGATGGAATTTTCCAAGCTGTTTAAAGGCACAGTCAACTTAGTGTATGTAAACTTCTGACCCACTGGAATTGTGATACAGTGAATTATAAGTGAATTAATCTGTCTAAACAATATTTGGAAAAATGACTTGTGTCATGCACAAAGTAGATGTCCTAACCGACTTGCCAAAACTATAGTTTGTTAACAAGAAATTTGTGGAGTGGTTGAAAACATTAGTTTTAATGACTCCAACCTAAGTGTATGTAAACATCCGACTTCAACTGTATACTACACACTAGTATCCCTTGATTATGTGTAGTACTCAGTATATCATTTTGTAGTATACTATAGTAAATGCTACAGTATTATCTGGAGAGAATGAAACACTGAAGAGCCACGCTGATGTCTGCAACAAAAAAAAAACGTTTTTTTTACTACAGAACTATCCGTTCAGACTCCTGTCCTAACTACCTTCAGGTTATAGAAAATTAGGGCTTTTAGTATTAGAAAACTTCCACTTCTATGTCAAAATAATAAAACAAAAGCACTACAGTATATACTACTGTAAACTACAGTCCGCAATAACACTACTATAGCAACAATATATTGAGGGATTAGCAATCTAGCTGTGTTTTGAGTTCCCACTTCCTCATGTGGTGAATAATATACTGTAGCCTATACGCCAATATGCAGATTCTGAAGAGCCTAAAATAGATCTGGTCATTCTGGATCCTATTTTGACAGGTTGCACATCAAAATATCAATCATGCATTCCCTAGATATGTTAGATGGAAATGGCTTACTTTTTAAACGATAGGCTACCATCTCAGTTGTCTTGGCACTGGAGAAAAAACATTTCTAGAGCCCTGTCCCGAGTGGCCCAGCGGTCTAAGGCACTGCATCTCAGTGCTAGAGGCGTCACTACAGACCCTGGTTTGATTCCGGCCGTGATTGGGAGTCCCGTAAGGCGGTGCATAATTGTCCCAGCGTCGTCGGGGTGGGCCCTTATTGTAAATAACAATGTGTTCTTAACTGACTTGCCTTTTTAAATAAAGGTTCAACAAAACAAAGGTTCAAAAAATGATGTTTTTCTATTGTTGTATTTATTCTTATGGAGCAAAATACTTACATTTATCACAATATGGATTTTTTGTCCATATCGCCCAGCAATGGAAATTGACCAGTTGGCTTCTATTTGTACTTCCTGGTTCTCTCAGTGACATCATCTGTGTGATGTAGTGCTGTCTGTCTACTGAGAGGAGTCCTCCTACTGTTACTACCAATAGATCCTCAGTCAATAACTCCTATGGCTACAATAGGTACCTACTGACAAGTACTGTGCGCATCCCACTCTGTTAGAGAAGTCAATTTTCACATTTGTGTGTGTCTGCCTGTGTGTGTGTGTGTGTGTGTGTCTGCTACACACACAAGCAGTAGCAGTCCGTCTAACAGGTGGAGTCTGTCTGACTTCTGTCCATCTTAACAAGCATTCTCCATTTGTCACGCTATTAAAATAAACGCACAGCAGTGCAGTGACTGCCAGACCCTAATGCGCCTCAGCTTCGCTCGGAATGATTTGGTTTCTCTAATGAATAGAGTAGTCCAGGGATGATGCTGAAACACTGTTGTCAATTATCAGTGCTCTCTTGAGCTGGCTGAGAGAGACGAACACTCACAGCCGGCACCACGCTTTCCCCTTCTCCTTTCTTCTCCCAGTCCCTCGCCACCCCATTCCCTCGCCCCCCCATTCCCTACTCATGGCTGGCTAAATGGACCAACAGCAGGAACATTGGCTGAAACATCAACTCACATTAACATACTACATCTCGGACTCGCATCTACAGTGGAACGTGTTTGAGTGTGTATGAGACTTTTCACTGGGCTTATTGTAACGTAACAGATTGAATACAGATGTCATAACCAGACAGTGGTGGAATTAGTTTTCCTGGTCATCTGTGGCTGGCTGACTCGACCAATGAACAGGTCCGATAAAACCGTGTGCCTGCCTTCTCTCTGGGGTCTGAGTGTATCTGTGTCCCCCCTGACACACACACACACACACACACACTCTCTCTGGGCTCGAGTGCTCGAACTGCTGCACCCAGAACCAGCAGATGGACAATCTGATTGGCTGTTAGTGTATGTTTACTTCCTGTTTAACAGCATGCCAGATGTGATCAAGTTTGTCCTGCTTAGTGTGATGTCATGGGTCTTCCTGGTGGAATAAGATCGATGAGAAGTCTAGAGCCTACATTATGTTAGGACATATGGACTACATTGATTCTTCTGTATATGCTGTCAAAAGTTGTTACCCCTCCACACACATTTTCCTCACTCACTCAGTCACTCAGTCACTCAGTCACTCAGTCACTCACTCACTCACTCACTCACTCACTCACTCACTCACTCACTCACTCACTCACTCACAGGACTGCCAACCAGCCACGTAATTCACCACTAATACTCTACCGTAGTAGTCAATGCAGCCTGCTACATAGGCAGTGTGAGAAGCACAGTAGTGTGCGACTCGATAAGGTTCTGCGCCGCGCACACACACTCTTAGCTGTTGCTCAGAGGGAAGAGATTCGCTTTCTGCTTTAGTCCTCGTGTGTGTGTGCGTACATGTGTTATGAGGGACTGTGCATGTGTATATGTGAGTCCAGCAGATCCAGACTGATGTAGCTCATGATAGTGCTGGAGGCCCATTCGAAGCCTGGGGCTTGATTTAGGATGCATGCCCAGCCTGGGGCTGACACGGTGGGGGGGGGGGCCCAAGGCCCACCATACAGTATCATACCGTTAGGTCTCGGGGAAACAACAGCATGTCTGTGCTGTATGTGCTTGTCCTCTTTCCTCGACGAAGTGACCCGACTCAGCCAAAAGTCTGTTATATGAGATGAACAAGAGAAGAGGAAACAAGCGAGTGAAAAACCCAAACTATGAAAGAACGCCACAGTTTCCGAGTCCTCTTTAGATGAGTTGATTAATGAGCAACAGCTTCATGTGGAAAAACAGAATGGGATCATTCACTAGGGAGCGCATTCCTTGAACGCACATGCACACTGTACTTACACACACACACACACACACACACACACACACACACACACACACACACACACACACACACACACGCGCACAGAGAATGGATCGCTCACCGGGGACCACATTCCAAAAAACTCCCCTGGCTCTCATGTCTCTATCCCCCTCTCATGTCTCCTTGGCATAAAATGCAGCACACAGCATACACACACACACAGGTGGTGGTGTAGGGTCCCATGCTGAGTGGATTTGTACCAAAGCAGAGACATAAAATCAAGCTGGCAGACTGAGCCAACAGACTCCAATTACCTCCAGTTATGGTAAAGTGGTGTGTGTCTGTGTGAGTGTGTCGGTGTGTGCGCGTGTGTGTGTGTGTGTCTGTGTGAGTGTGAGTGTCTGTGTGAGTGTGTCTGTGTGCGTGAGTGTGTCTGTGTGCGTGTGTGTGTCTGTGTGCGTGTGTGTGTCTGTGTGAGTGTGTGTGTGTGCGTGAGTGTGTGAGTGTGTGCGTGTCTGTGTGAGTGTGTGCGTGTCTGTGTGAGTGTCTGTGTGAGTGTGTGTGCGCGTGCGTGTGTGAGTGTGTGGGTGAGAGATTAGCTTTGAGAGCTTATGTAGTTCAGATCAGAATCCAACCCTCCAGAATTGGCAGGGGCCTTGTTCTGTGTCCTTGAATGTTAGGTAAATACATAGAGGTGGTGAAAGATAGCTGGAGTGAAGCTCCTTATTGAGAGGAGAGAAATACGGAGGCCTTTTATACGAGCACATTATCACTTAGAACAATTAGGCTTGTCGGAATCACTAGGAAATGACATCACCATGCATGTGACGCCTGTTATACACCATATTACATGCACATGCCTTTCTGGAGTAAAGGGCAGGCCGTTATAGGCACACACACACACACGTCAGTCCAGTGCTCGTTAGTGTTGTTTATGATGGTTAAAATTAGCATTCGTTATGGTTCTTTCCTTATTGGTGTGGCTGACACAGGCCATAAATCCATAAATGAATGTGTTCACTCCGTCATGGCGTGCTACATTTTTGTGTGTATATGATATGGACTATAAATCCATACAGTACATTTAGAGCGCTGTGGCATGTTGCAGAGGCTTTGACAGCGGGTTGTCCCATTGCTTTCCAGTCTTGCACACACACACACACACACACACACACACACACGCACACTGCTCCGCCTTAGCTCATATGGAGTGTGTAATGACCGGGGCTTGGCTAATATTAAGGAAGGTATGGTGAAATAGAGAGTTAATACTGAAGGTCTCTGTTGTGATGGGGTTGTAGCAGTGGTCATTCTGGCTGTCTTAGTAGTGTGTGTGTGTGTGTGTGTAGTGGTAACTCTGGCTGTCTTGGGTAGTGGAATAGTGTGTGTGTGTAGTGGTAACTCTGGTTGTCTTGGGTAGTGGAATAGTGTGTGTGTGTATGTGTGTAATGGTAACTATGGCTGTCTTGGGTAGTGGAATAGTGGGTGTGTGTAGTGGTAACTCTGGTTGTCTTGGGTAGTGGAATAGTATGTGTGTGTAGGGGTAACTATGGCTGTCTTGGGTAGTGGAATAGTGTGTGTGTGTGTGTAGTGGTAACTCTGGCTGTCTTGGGTAGTGGAATAGTGTGTGTGTGTGCAGTGGTAACTATGTCTGTCTTGGGTAGTGGAATAGTGTGTGTGTGTGTGTAGTGGTAACTCTAGCTGTCTTGGGTATTGGAATAGTGTGTGTGTGTAGTGGTAACTCTCGCTGTCTTGGGTAGTGTAATAGTGTGTGTGTGTGTAGTGGTAACTCTGGCTGTCTTGGGTAGTGGAATAGTGTGTGTGTGTAGTGGTAACTCTGGCTGTCTTGGGTAGAGGAATAGTGTGTGTGTGTAGTGATAACTCTGGCTGTCTTGGGTAGTGGTATAGTGTGTGTGTAGTGGTAACGCTGGCTGTCTTGGGTAGTGGAATAGTGTGTGTGTAGTGGTAACTCTGGCTGTCTTGGGTAGTGGAATAGTGTGTGTGTGTGTAGTGGTAACGCAAGCTGTCTTGGGTAGTGGAATAGTGTGTGTGTAGTGGTAACTCTGGCTGTCTTGGGTAGTGGAATAGTGTGTGTAGTGGTAACTCTGGCTGTCTTGGGTATTGGAATAGTGTGTGTGTGTAGTGGTAACTGGCTGTCTTGGGTAGTGGAATAGTGTGTGTGTGTGTGTGTGTGTAGTGGTAACTCTGCTTGTCTTGGGTAGTGGAATAGTGTGTAACTCTTGTTGTCTTGGGTAGTGGAATAGTGTGTGTGTGTGTAGTGGTAACTATTGCTGTCTTGGGTAGTGGAATAGCGTGTGTGTGTGTGTGTGTAGTGGTAACTCTGGCTGTCTTGGGTAGTGGAATAGTGTGTGTGTGTGCAGTGGTAACTATGGCTGTCTTGGGTAGTGGAATAGTGTGTGTGTGTGTGTAGTGGTAACTCTGGCTGTCTTGGGTAGTGGAATAGTGTGTGTGTGTAGTGGTAACTATGGCTGTCTTGGGTAGTGGAATAGTGTGTGTGTGTAGTGGTAACTCTGGCTGTCTTGGGTAGTGGAATAGTGTGTGTGTGTAGTGGTAACTCTGGCTGTCTTGGGTAGTGGAATAGTGTGTGTGTGTAGTGGTAACTCTGGCTGTCTTGGTTAGTGGAATAGTGTGTGTGTGTGCAGTGGTAACTATGTCTGTCTTGGGTAGTGGAATAGTGTGTGTGTGTGTAGTGGTAACTGGCTGTCTTGGGTAGTGGAATAGTGTGTGTGTGTAGTGGTAACTCTGGCTGTCTTGGGTAGTGGAATAGTGTGTGTGTGTGTAGTGGTAACTCTGGCTGTCTTGGGTAGTGGAATAGTGTGTGTGTGTAGTGGTAACTCTGGCTGTCTTGGGTAGTGGAATAGTGTGTGTGTGTGTGTAGTGATAACTCTGGCTGTCTTGGGTAGTGGAATAGTGTGTGTGTAGTGGTAACTCTGGCTGTCTTGGGTAGTGGAATAGTGTGTGTGTGTGTGTAGTGGTAACTCTGGCTGTCTTGGGTAGTGGAATAGTGTGTGTGTGTGCAGTGGTAACTATGTCTGTCTTGGGTAGTGGAATAGTGTGTGTGTGTGTGTAGTGGTAACTCTAGCTGTCTTGGGTATTGGAATAGTGTGTGTGTGTAGTGGTAACTCTCGCTGTCTTGGGTAGTGTAATAGTGTGTGTGTGTGTAGTGGTAACTCTGGCTGTCTTGGGTAGTGGAATAGTGTGTGTGTGTAGTGGTAACTCTGGCTGTCTTGGGTAGAGGAATAGTGTGTGTGTGTAGTGATAACTCTGGCTGTCTTGGGTAGTGGTATAGTGTGTGTGTAGTGGTAACGCTGGCTGTCTTGGGTAGTGGAATAGTGTGTGTGTAGTGGTAACTCTGGCTGTCTTGGGTAGAGGAATAGTGTGTGTGTGTAGTGATAACTCTGGCTGTCTTGGGTAGTGGTATAGTGTGTGTGTAGTGGTAACGCTGGCTGTCTTGGGTAGTGGAATAGTGTGTGTGTAGTGGTAACTCTGGCTGTCTTGGGTAGTGGAATAGTGTGTGTGTGTAGTGGTAACGCAAGCTGTCTTGGGTAGTGGAATAGTGTGTGTGTAGTGGTAACTCTGGCTGTCTTGGGTAGTGGAATAGTGTGTGTAGTGGTAACTCTGGCTGTCTTGGGTATTGGAATAGTGTGTGTGTGTAGTGGTAACTGGCTGTCTTGGGTAGTGGAATAGTGTGTGTGTGTGTGTGTGTGTAGTGGTAACTCTGCTTGTCTTGGGTAGTGGAATAGTGTGTAACTCTTGTTGTCTTGGGTAGTGGAATAGTGTGTGTGTGTGTAGTGGTAACTATTGCTGTCTTGGGTAGTGGAATAGCGTGTGTGTGTGTGTAGTGGTAACTCTGGCTGTCTTGGGTAGTGGAATAGTGTGTGTGTGTGCAGTGGTAACTATGGCTGTCTTGGGTAGTGGAATAGTGTGTGTGTGTGTGTAGTGGTAACTCTGGCTGTCTTGGGTAGTGGAATAGTGTGTGTGTGTAGTGGTAACTATGGCTGTCTTGGGTAGTGGAATAGTGTGTGTGTGTAGTGGTAACTCTGGCTGTCTTGGGTAGTGGAATAGTGTGTGTGTGTAGTGGTAACTCTGGCTGTCTTGGGTAGTGGAATAGTGTGTGTGTGTAGTGGTAACTCTGGCTGTCTTGGTTAGTGGAATAGTGTGTGTGTGTGCAGTGGTAACTATGTCTGTCTTGGGTAGTGGAATAGTGTGTGTGTGTGTAGTGGTAACTGGCTGTCTTGGGTAGTGGAATAGTGTGTGTGTGTAGTGGTAACTCTGGCTGTCTTGGGTAGTGGAATAGTGTGTGTGTGTGTAGTGGTAACTCTGGCTGTCTTGGGTAGTGGAATAGTGTGTGTGTGTAGTGGTAACTCTGGCTGTCTTGGGTAGTGGAATAGTGTTGTGTGTGTGTAGTGATAACTCTGGCTGTCTTGGGTAGTGGAATAGTGTGTGTGTAGTGGTAACTCTGGCTGTCTTGGGTAGTGGAATAGTGTGTGTGTGTGTGTAGTGGTAACTCTGGCTGTCTTGGGTAGTGGAATAGTGTGTGTGTGTAGTGGTAACTATGGCTGTCTTGGGTAGTGGAATAGTGTGTGTGTGTAGTGGTAACTCTGGCTGTCTTGGGTAGTGGAATAGTGTGTGTGTGTAGTGGTAACTCTGGCTGTCTTGGGTAGTGGAATAGTGTGTGTGTGTGTAGTGGTAACTCTGGCTGTCTTGGGTAGTGGAATAGTGTGTGTGTGTGTAGTGGTAACTCTGGCTGTCTTGGGTAGAGGAATAGTGTGTGTGTGTAGTGGTAACTCTGGCTGTCTTGGGTAGTGGAATAGTGTGTGTGTGTGTAGTGGTAACTCTGGCTGTCTTGGGTAGTGGAATAGTGTGTGTGTGTAGTGGTAACTCTGGCTGTCTTGGGTAGTGGAATAGTGTGTGTGTGTAGTGGTAACTCTGGCTGTCTTGGGTAGTGGAATAGTGTGTGTGTAGTGGTAACTCTGGCTGTCTTGGGTAGTGGAATAGTGTGTGTGTAGTGGTAACTCTGGCTGTCTTGGGTAGTGGAATAGTGTGTGTGTGTAGTGGTAACGCTGCTGTCTTGGGTAGTGGAATAGTAGTGGTAACTCTGGCTGTCTTGGGTAGTGGAATAGTGTGTGTGTGTGTAGTGGTAACTCTGGCTGTCTTGGGTAGTGGAATAGTGTGTGTGTGTGTGTAGTGGTAACTCTGGCTGTCTTGGGTAGTGGAATAGTGTGTGTGTGTAGTGGTAACTCTGGCTGTCTTGGGTAGTGGAATAGTGTGTGTGTGTGTGTAGTGGTAACTCTGGCTGTCTTGGGTAGTGGAATAGTGTGTGCGTGTGTAGTAGTAACTCTGCTTGTCTTGGGTAGTGGAATAGTGTGTGTGTGTAGTGGTAACTATGGCTGTCTTGGGTAGTGGAATAGTGTGTGTGTGTGTGTGTGTAGTGGTAACTCTGCTGTCTTGGGTAGTGGAATAGTGTGTGTGTGTAGTGGTAACTCTGGTTGTCTTGGGTAGTGGAATAGTGTGTGTGTGTAGTGGTAACTATGGCTGTCTTGGGTAGTGGAATTGTTGTGTGTGTGTGTGTGTGTGTGTGTGTAGTGGTAACTCTGGCTGTCTTGGGTAGTGGAATAGTGTGTGTGTGTGTGTAGTGGTAACTCTGGCTGTCTTGGGTAGTGGAATAGTGTGTGTGTGTAGTGGTAACTATGGCTGTCTTGGGTAGTGGAATAGTGTGTGTGTGTGTAGTGGTAACTCTGGCTGTCTTGGGTAGTGGAATAGTGTGTGTGTGTAGTGGTAACTCTGGCTGTCTTGGGTAGTGGAATAGTGTGTGTGTGTAGTGGTAACTCTGGCTGTCTTGGGTAGTGGAATAGTGTGTGTGTGTAGTGGTAACTCTGGCTGTCTTGGGTAGTGGAATAGTGTGTGTGTGTAGTGGTAACTCTCGCTGTCTTGGGTAGTGGAATAGTGTGTGGGTGTGTGTAGTGGTAACTCTGGCTGTCTTGGGTAGTGGAATAGTGTGTGTGTGTAGTGGTAACTCTGGCTGTCTTGGGTAGAGGAATAGTGTGTGTGTGTAGTGATAACTCTGGCTGTCTTGGGTAGTGGTATAGTGTGTGTGTAGTGGTAACGCTGGCTGTCTTGGGTAGTGGAATAGTGTGTGTGTAGTGGTAACTCTGGCTGTCTTGGGTAGAGGAATAGTGTGTGTGTGTAGTGATAACTCTGGCTGTCTTGGGTAGTGGTATAGTGTGTGTGTAGTGGTAACGCTGGCTGTCTTGGGTAGTAAAATAGTGTGTGTGTAGTGGTAACTCTGGCTGTCTTGGGTAGTGGAATAGTGTGTGTGTGTAGTGGTAACGCAAGCTGTCTTGGGTAGTGGAATAGTGTGTGTGTAGTGGTAACTCTGGCTGTCTTGGGTAGTGGAATAGTGTGTGTAGTGGTAACTCTGGCTGTCTTGGGTATTGGAATAGTGTGTGTGTGTAGTGGTAACTGGCTGTCTTGGGTAGTGGAATAGTGTGTGTGTGTGTGTGTGTGTAGTGGTAACTCTGCTTGTCTTGGGTAGTGGAATAGTGTGTAACTCTTGTTGTCTTGGGTAGTGGAATAGTGTGTGTGTGTGTAGTGGTAACTATTGCTGTCTTGGGTAGTGGAATAGCGTGTGTGTGTGTAGTGGTAACTCTGGCTGTCTTGGGTAGTGGAATAGTGTGTGTGTGTGCAGTGGTAACTATGGCTGTCTTGGGTAGTGGAATAGTGTGTGTGTGTGTGTAGTGGTAACTCTGGCTGTCTTGGGTAGTGGAATAGTGTGTGTGTGTAGTGGTAACTATGGCTGTCTTGGGTAGTGGAATAGTGTGTGTGTGTAGTGGTAACTCTGGCTGTCTTGGGTAGTGGAATAGTGTGTGTGTGTAGTGGTAACTCTGGCTGTCTTGGGTAGTGGAATAGTGTGTGTGTGTAGTGGTAACTCTGGCTGTCTTGGTTAGTGGAATAGTGTGTGTGTGTGCAGTGGTAATTATGTCTGTCTTGGGTAGTGGAATAGTGTGTGTGTGTGTAGTGGTAACTGGCTGTCTTGGGTAGTGGAATAGTGTGTGTGTGTAGTGGTAACTCTGGCTGTCTTGGGTAGTGGAATAGTGTGTGTGTGTGTAGTGGTAACTCTGGCTGTCTTGGGTAGTGGAATAGTGTGTGTGTGTAGTGGTAACTCTGGCTGTCTTGGGTAGTGGAATAGTGTGTGTGTGTGTGTAGTGATAACTCTGGCTGTCTTGGGTAGTGGAATAGTGTGTGTGTAGTGGTAACTCTGGCTGTCTTGGGTAGTGGAATAGTGTGTGTGTGTGTGTAGTGGTAACTCTGGCTGTCTTGGGTAGTGGAATAGTGTGTGTGTGTGCAGTGGTAACTATGTCTGTCTTGGGTAGTGGAATAGTGTGTGTGTGTGTGTAGTGGTAACTCTAGCTGTCTTGGGTATTGGAATAGTGTGTGTGTGTAGTGGTAACTCTCGCTGTCTTGGGTAGTGTAATAGTGTGTGTGTGTGTAGTGGTAACTCTGGCTGTCTTGGGTAGTGGAATAGTGTGTGTGTGTAGTGGTAACTCTGGCTGTCTTGGGTAGAGGAATAGTGTGTGTGTGTAGTGATAACTCTGGCTGTCTTGGGTAGTGGTATAGTGTGTGTGTAGTGGTAACGCTGGCTGTCTTGGGTAGTGGAATAGTGTGTGTGTAGTGGTAACTCAGGCTGTCTTGGGTAGTGGAATAGTGTGTGTGTGTAGTGGTAACGCAAGCTGTCTTGGGTAGTGGAATAGTGTGTGTGTAGTGGTAACTCTGGCTGTCTTGGGTAGTGGAATAGTGTGTGTAGTGGTAACTCTGGCTGTCTTGGGTATTGGAATAGTGTGTGTGTGTAGTGGTAACTGGCTGTCTTGGGTAGTGGAATAGTGTGTGTGTGTGTGTGTGTGTGTGTAGTGGTAACTCTGCTTGTCTTGGGTAGTGGAATAGTGTGTAACTCTTGTTGTCTTGGGTAGTGGAATAGTGTGTGTGTGTGTAGTGGTAACTATGGCTGTCTTGGGTAGTGGAATAGCGTGTGTGTGTGTGTGTGTAGTGGTAACTCTGGCTGTCTTGGGTAGTGGAATAGTGTGTGTGTGTGCAGTGGTAACTATGGCTGTCTTGGGTAGTGGAATAGTGTGTGTGTGTGTGTGTGTAGTGGTAACTCTGGCTGTCTTGGGTAGTGGAATAGTGTGTGTGTGTAGTGGTAACTATGGCTGTCTTGGGTAGTGGAATAGTGTGTGTGTGTAGTGGTAACTCTGGCTGTCTTGGGTAGTGGAATAGTGTGTGTGTGTAGTGGTAACTCTGGCTGTCTTGGGTAGTGGAATAGTGTGTGTGTGTAGTGGTAACTCTGGCTGTCTTGGTTAGTGGAATAGTGTGTGTGTGTGCAGTGGTAACTATGTCTGTCTTGGGTAGTGGAATAGTGTGTGTGTGTAGTGGTAACTGGCTGTCTTGGGTAGTGGAATAGTGTGTGTGTGTAGTGGTAACTCTGGCTGTCTTGGGTAGTGGAATAGTGTGTGTGTGTGTAGTGGTAACTCTGGCTGTCTTGGGTAGTGGAATAGTGTGTGTGTGTAGTGGTAACTCTGGCTGTCTTGGGTAGTGGAATAGTGTGTGTGTGTGTGTAGTGATAACTCTGGCTGTCTTGGGTAGTGGAATAGTGTGTGTGTAGTGGTAACTCTGGCTGTCTTGGGTAGTGGAATAGTGTGTGTGTGTAGTGGTAACGCTGGCTGTCTTGGGTAGTGGAATATTGTGTGTGTAGTGGTAACTCTGGCTGTCTTGGGTAGTGGAATAGTGTGTGTGTGTGTAGTGGTAACTCTGGCTGTCTTGGGTAGTGGAATAGTGTGTGTGTGTGTGTAGTGGTAACTCTGGCTGTCTTGGGTATTGGAATAGTGTGTGTGTGTAGTGGTAACTCTGGCTGTCTTGGGTAGTGGAATAGTGTGTGTGTGTGTGTGTAGTGGTAACTCTGGCTGTCTTGGGTAGTGGAATAGTGTGTGCGTGTGTAGTAGTAACTCTGCTTGTCTTGGGTAGTGGAATAGTGTGTGTGTGTAGTGGTAACTATGGTTGTCTTGGGTAGGGGAATAGTGTGTGTGTGTGTGTGTGTAGTGGTAACTCTGCTTGTCTTGGGTAGTGGAATAGTGTGTGTGTGTGTAGTGGTAACTCTGGTTGTCTTGGGTAGTGGAATAGTGTGTGTGTGTAGTGGTAACTATGGCTGTCTTGGGTAGTGGAATTGTGTGTGTGTGTGTGTGTGTGTGTGTGTGTGTGTGTAGTGGTAACTCTGGCTGTCTTGGGTAGTGGAATAGTGTGTGTGTGTGTGTAGTGGTAACTCTGGCTGTCTTGGGTAGTGGAATAGTGTGTGTGTGTAGTGGTAACTATGGCTGTCTTGGGTAGTGGAATAGTGTGTGTGTGTGTAGTGGTAACTCTGGCTGTCTTGGGTAGTGGAATAGTGTGTGTGTGTAGTGGTAACTCTGGCTGTCTTGGGTAGTGGAATAGTGTGTGTGTGTAGTGGTAACTCTGGCTGTCTTGGGTAGTGGAATAGTGTGTGTGTGTGTAGTGGTAACTCTCGCTGTCTTGGGTAGTGGAATAGTGTGTGGGTGTGTGTAGTGGTAACTCTGGCTGTCTTGGGTAGTGGAATAGTGTGTGTGTAGTGGTAACTGGCTGTCTTGGGTAGTGGAATAGTGTGTGTGTGTGTAGTGGTAACTCTGGTTGTCTTGGGTAGTGGAATAGTGTGTGTGTGTGTAGTGGTAACTCTGCTTGTCTTGGGTAGTGGAATAGTGTGTGTGTGTAGTGGTAACTCTGCTTGTCTTGGGTAGTGGAATAGTGTGTGTGTGTAGTGGTAACTCTGCTTGTCTTGGGTAGTGGAATAGTGTGTGTGTGTAGTGGTAACTATGGTTGTCTTGGGTAGGGGAATAGTGTGTGTGTGTGTGTGTGTGTAGTGGTAATTCTGCTTGTCTTGGGTAGTGGAATAGTGTGTGTGTGTGTAGTGGTAACTCTGGTTGTCTTGGGTAGTGGAATAGTGTGTGTGTGTAGTGGTAACTATGGCTGTCTTGGGTAGTGGAATAGTGTGTGTGTGTGTGTGTGTAGTGGTAACTCTGGCTGTCT
Organism: Oncorhynchus kisutch; assembly: GCF_002021735.2. Taxonomy (NCBI): domain Eukaryota; kingdom Metazoa; phylum Chordata; class Actinopteri; order Salmoniformes; family Salmonidae; genus Oncorhynchus; species Oncorhynchus kisutch. The sequence continues at coordinate 40,999,230 of NC_034176.2, forward strand.
TGGGTAGTGGAATAGTGTGTGTGTGTGTGTGCAGTGGTAACTATGGCTGTCTTGGGTAGTGGAATAGTGTGTGTGTGTGTGTAGTGGTAACTCTGGCTGTCTTGGGTAGTGGAATAGTGTGTGTGTGTAGTGGTAACTATGGCTGTCTTGGGTAGTGGAATAGTGTGTGTGTGTAGTGGTAACTCTGGCTGTCTTGGGTAGTGGAATAGTGTGTGTGTGTAGTGGTAACTCTGGCTGTCTTGGGTAGTGGAATAGTGTGTGTGTGTGTGTAGTGGTAACTCTGGCTGTCTTGGGTAGTGGAATAGTGTGTGTGTAGTGGTAACTGGCTGTCTTGGGTAGTGGAATAGTGTGTGTGTGTGTAGTGGTAACTCTGGTTGTCTTGGGTAGTGGAATAGTGTGTGTGTGTGTAGTGGTAACTCTGCTTGTCTTGGGTAGTGGAATAGTGTGTGTGTGTAGTGGTAACTCTGGTTGTCTTGGGTAGTGGAATAGTGTGTGTGTGTAGTGGTAACTATGGCTGTCTTGGGTAGTGGAATAGTGTGTGTGTGTAGTGGTAACTATGGCTGTCTTGGGTAGTGGAATAGTGTGTGTGTGTGTGTGTGTGTGTGTGTAGTGGTAACTCTGGCTGTCTTGGGTAGTAGAATAGTGTGTGTGTGTAGTGGTAACTCTGGCTGTCTTGGGTAGTGGAATAGTGTGTGTGTGTGTGTGTGTGTGTGTGTAGTGGTAACTATGGCTGTCTTGGGTAGTGGAATAGTGTGTGTGTGTGTGTGTAGTGGTAACTCTGGCTGTCTTGGGTAGTGGAATAGTATGTGTGTGTAGTGGTAACTCTGGCTGTCTTGGGTAGTGGAATAGTGTGTGTGTGTAGTGGTATCTCTGGCTGTCTTGGGTAGTGGAATAGTGTGTGTGTGTAGTGATAACTCTGCTTGTCTTGGGTAGTGGAATAGTGTGTGTGTGTGTAGTGGTAACTCTGCTTGTCTTGGGTAGTGGAATAGTGTGTGTGTGTGTGTGTGTGTAGTGGTAACTCTGGTTGTCTTGGGTAGTGGAATAGTGTGTGTGTGTAGTGATAACTATGGCTGTCTTGGGTAGTGGAATAGTGTGTGTGTGTGTGTAGTGGTAACTCTGGCTGTCTTGGGTAGTGGAATAGTGTGTGTGTGTGCAGTGGTAACTATGGCTGTCTTGGGTAGTGAAATAGTGTGTGTGTGTGTGTGTGTGTGTGTGTGTGTAGTGGTAACTCTGGCTGTCTTGGGTAGTGGAATAGTATGTGTGTGTAGTGGTAACTCTTGCTGTCTTGGGTAGTGGAATAGTGTGTGTGTGTAGTGGTATCTCTGGCTGTCTTGGGTAGTGGAATAGTGTGTGTGTGTAGTGATAACTCTGGTTGTCTTGGGTAGTGGAATAGTGTGTGTGTGTAGTGGTAACTCTGGTTGTCTTGGGTAGTGGAATAGTGTGTGTGTGTGTAGTGGTAACTCTGGTTGTCTTGGGTAGTGGAATAGTGTGTGTGTGTAGTGGTAACTATGGCTGTCTTGGGTAGTGGAATAGTGTGTGTGTGTGTGTGTGTGTAGTGGTAACTCTGGCTGTCTTGGGTAGTGGAATAGTGTGTGTGTGTGCAGTGGTAACTATGGCTGTCTTGGGTAGTGAAATAGTGTGTGTGTGTGTGTGTAGTGGTAACTCTGGCTGTCTTGGGTAGTGGAATAGTGTGTGTGTGTAGTGGTAACTCTGGCTGTCTTGGGTAGTGGAATAGTGTGTGTGTGTCGTGGTAACTCTGGCTGTCTTGGGTAGTGGAATAGTGTGTGTGTGTAGTGGTAACTCTGGCTGTCTTGGGTAGTGGAATAGTGTGTGTGTAGTGGTAACTATGGCTGTCTTGGGTTGTGGAATAGTTTGTGTGTGTGTGTGTGTGTAATGGTAACTATGGCTGTCCTGGGTAGTGGAATAGTGTGTGTGTGTGTGTGTAGTGGTAACTATGGCTGTCTTGGGTAGTGGAATAGTGTGTGTGTGTGTGTGTGTGTAGTGGTAACTCTGGCTGTCTTGGGTAGTGGAATAGTGTGTGTGTGTGCAGTGGTAACTATGGCTGTCTTGGGTAGTGGAATAGTGTGTGTGTGTGTGTGTGTGTGTGTGTGGTGGTAACTATGGCTGTCTTGGGTAGTGGAATAGTGTGTGTGTGTGTGTGTGTGTGTGTGTAGTGGTAGCTATGGCTGTCTTGGGTAGTGGAATAGTGTGTGTGTGTGCAGTGGTAACTATGGCTGTCTTGGGTAGTAGAATAGTGTGTGTGTGTCATGGTAACTCTGGCTGTCTTGGGTAGTGGAATAGTGTGTGTGTGTGTTTGTCGTGGTAACTCTGGCTGTCTTGGGTAGATGGAATAGTTGTCTTGTTGCTGGTCATTGTGTTTTTCGTTTTGTCATTCATGCATGGCAGAGTCAGGGACAGCACATGTCCTAGTCATGGAAGTGTGGTTACTTAGCGTCTACCCTGGCACATTCTTTACACAGAGTCAGGGATGGGGTGGGAACACAGAGAAAGAGATGGATGGAGGGAGGGATAGAGGGTGAATCAGAGACAGGAAAAGGTGGTGGGAAGACGATAGAGATAGAGAAGGGGGATCGCAATGGAGAGGGAGAGAAATGGGGAGAGAGGAAGAAGGGACCACATAAGAGGGCGAGAAACTGAGAGCAAGAGGGAGAGGGGTTGAGAAGGAGGAAGAGAGAGAAGATCACAGATCTAGGATGCGGTTCGTTGTCTTGCTATGAAACAGATAAAGAGAGGGAGGAGGGGGAAGAAATCCACGAGAGGACAAGAGCATAACAAATGGAAGTATGTGAGGGATCATACAGAGGGATGCTTGTAGACCAGTGATAAACTGTTACAGACGGAGAGGAAGAGAAAGGCAGGAGAGAGAGAGTGAGTGAAAAGAGGGGGGAGAAACAGTGAATGAAAGAAATAGACAGAGAGAAAGAGCAAGGGAGAGAGACAATCGAGCAAAGAGTACTGTCGTCATCTGGAATCTATCAAGTATGGATGGACCCCATGAAAGGCTATAATCACACCATCCCCAAGCACTGTCTATTAAGTCCCGTCTTCGTCTCTCTCTTTCTTCCCCTTTCCTCTCTTCCCCTCTCTCCTCAATTTCTTCCCCTCTTCCTCCCTCTCTTCTGTCCTTCTCCCACTCTCTCTCTGTCATCTTCCCTTGTTCTCTCTCTCTCCAACCAGCGTGTTGTCCAGGTCTGGTAATGGAGGAGGATGTCAGCGTGGTTAGTGTAATGGAAACACAACAACAGCACCAGGACACCTCTAGAACCATTGTTATCCCCTGGACACACTCATATACACCATGTCAATTACACACATTTCAGTCCCACAAATGCATTGAAGAATCTAAAAAGTTATTGCATTTGTCAATGTGGGTAAAGACCCCCCCTTTTTGTTTTCCTCATCTGTCTTACTCCTCTCTCTCTCTCTTTCTTCTCCCTCTCTCTCACTTCCACTCTTTGAAACGAAGCCATGTCTGCTTAGACAATGATAAGCTATTGGAGTGCCTATTCCAGTCTCCTTTAACACGTTCACTAGGCTATCAGGCTAATGGTATTCTGTTTTCCTCTGCCCCCGAAAGATGGCATCTTCAAGACCCGGGGAAGGAGGGGAAGGGGGGGTGGGAAGACTATGCACCTTGAAGTGGGGTAAACTCTCCTCCTCCCCGCCCCCGTTCTCCGCCTTCCATCCTCCTTTCCCCTCTCCTGCGGGATTGCTCTTTCTTTGGCACGGGATCAAACAGCGTTCCTTGGGAAATTAATTTGGGATTCTGGTCATTGGCTGTGGAGAAGGCATTCGAGCCGGTTGACATCTGTTTTAGTGAATAGCTAATGGCTGCGTGTCACCAGAGTCAAACGCTCTATTCTCTCTATCTCTCTCTCTATCTCTCTCTATCTCGCTCTCTTTCTCTCTCGCTCTCTTTCTCTCTCTCTCTCTCCTATTATTATTTAGCCACAAGGTTCCCATTAGGGTGCTATACCCCTCTACCCACAGGCCAAAAGTTGGATTAACGGCTTGGATATTAGCTAGTGTAGCTTGTTAAGCATTCCGTTCTTTTGGAGTGTTTTATATTTAATACGTGTGCGTGCGTGCTTGTGTGTGTGTGTTTTATTTGTGTCCGAAGTATTGTTTAAATGGTATTTAACCAGGTCAGAAATGTAAAATAAATGTTCTCTTAAAGTAAAGCTATGAAAAGAGTGGTTTGTACGAACAGCCTAGAATCAGTCACTCACTGCGCCTCTGCTGCCCCGGTTACCACGGTGACCGTGACCCAGACGATCTGACACAGGAAAGGGTCATTATGAGGTTAATAGGAGGTCACGAAGGGTCGTTAGTGAGGTCCTGGCAGAGTGACCTCCGTCAGAGTCCAAAACCTGATGAACTAACCATTTTGAAAAGGCTTAATGAAAGCTTCAATCATGTTTCGGCAATGTGCTTTTCCCTGGACCTTGTGCCATCCACCATTCACTTGATTCACTCTTACTCACATAATGTGTCCTCCTCCTCCTTCTATAATTTGGAGCTTTATTTTCCTGGAAGCTCTGCTTTGGAACATGACCGAGAATGTATGTGGTGTTGATGGCGCTTGGCGTGTACATGTTGAAATATTTTAATAGAAAACTAAATGTTGGGTAAAATGATGCCTCCGAGTGTTGTGCTGTGATCGAACATAGCTGTGGTTCGATTGAGGTGGTCTTTCTCCCTCTCTCTCTCTCCAGCTCATCTCTCTATCCACACTGCTCCCCCTTCCTTTTCCTCGTCCTCGCCTCTCTTCATGCTCCAGTCTTTCTCTCTGGCTAGGGAACTAGACGAAGAGAGACATTTATGGACCGGCCATATGAGCAGCCCAGACCGTAATACCCCCTCCCTGATCTCCATCCAGATGGGTGGGGGGGTTGTGTGCACACGCGTCTCCCTCTCTTTCTCTCTGCCTAATGAAAGTTCAGGAGTCAGCTCTTTTCATTCTGACCCATACAGAACTTGTTCTGATTTGGCTAAATCCACACACTTTCATGGCAGTAACTGTATTCAATTGGTAATGGCACAGCAGGCGCGTGACGAGCCCAAGGAAGGGAGTGAGGAAGGCTATGGGGATGTAGCCCGTTGCTTGAGAATTCAATCGGTTACTTCTATTATGTAGCCATGTGTCGACTAACTTACTCTTACGTCTGACGTCCGACTCTTCTAGGCCATAGATCAACCTCTCCCGACCCGCGTTTTCATCTGCAGCGTAGAGGGAAAAACTGCTGTTTAGTGAACCAGCATCCGTCTCACAGCGCCCTAGCGCACGGCGCCCCCCAGAGAAGGAACATTTAGAGTGATCGTTTGCAAACGTCAGAGACGTATTTCCTGTCATTAAAGCCACCCGGCGCAATTGAAGTGTCTGTGCTCGGTCATAGTAGTGGGGAAATTGCACGCCACAATATGACTTGTTTCTCCGTCCTCCAGAATTTGTAGTCGTTCTCTCTCCTTCTCCACCTCATCATATCTATTAGTTCAATGACCACCCTCCAATTTTTGCCACGGGGCTAAACATGAACACAGCAGTAATATTGTTCTAACTTATGTCTCTCTCTCTCTGTCTGTCTCTGTGCGTGCGTGCGTGTGTGTGTGTGTGTGTGTGTGTCTAAGTGTTGGTTAGTGCTCATTAAAGCGGATGGCCTTCATCAAAAGCATGTAGCAATTAGCAGTGCATCAGCGGGCGGAGTGTATGTTATGGCAGCAGGACAGTGGGTAGTACTGTAAACACCGTGACACCTCTCACACCGGAGATAGGTCAGACTAAAGTGAAGTATAGGTCCCCCCCCCCAGCGGAGATGGATGTACTGCTGGAGGACTGTAAACAAAGAAACATTGAAAGTGTAGCAGAGCTCAAGAGTTGTACGCCTGTGTGGGAGTGTTGTTGATAGTTTTCCTCTGAGGCCAACGTTGGAAAGCTGTGGTTTACAGTTTATGCCGGTAAACAGTCCATCGACGCCAGAAATGAGACTTTGCTGTCACTTTCAGACGTTGAGTGAGTGTTGGTAACTTCTTTTGTTGTTTGTTCGACGCTGAGTTTTTTTTTTGACTTCGTAGCTCCACAAGAAGAGGAAACAAGAAACAGAAATAAGACTCTCTGTAACGTAGGATTCCCTTCACAGCCTGTTTATCACGGACAAACATCGCACTGTCCGTCTCACATCTGAACACAAACACCCACACACCATTCCCTCAGGGCTTATCACTGTCTGCTACGGGCACTGCCCAACCACTCCTGAGACTCCGGGTGAGAGAGGTGTGTATCTGTGAGGGGGTGTGAAAGGATGGTGTCGCTTCACAGAACCACAGTGTGTGTTTACTGCTGTGATTGTACCGGACCTGCTTTTCCACAGGGAAGTGATTTAGACAGGAGGGATCAACAGTAAACTTTCAGAGGAGGAGACAGGCGAGGCAGCAGTTAGTTCTCCCCTTTTCATTTTCAGTGTGAGACCCAGGTAGTTTGTTTTGGTAGTGAAGTGTGGCGGATTCTCAGTTTAGGGAAACATGCCGTGTTGAACAAGTATGACTGAAAGACACAAAACACTGGCAACATGTTGAAGGCCTTGTCCTCAGCTGATAACAAGGGTTAGCGCTAACCGTGACCAGGACATCCAATCATATTCATACTCTTCCCCAGTATCATGGGATGAGGTTTGCTAAATGACCTCATCCTCTCTGCTCCTTTTGGCTAACTGTGTGTGTGTGTCTCTACTCTCAGATGTAGTGGCTGTCTGTCGCCCCCAGCCAATCGTCTCGCACACGAAGGTTGCCTCCCCAATGACACCCTGTTCCCTATACGGTGCACTAGTTTTGACCAGGGCCCCTGGGGCTTTGGTCAAAAGTTGCACACTATATCAGGAATGGGCCCTGATCAAAAGTAGTGCTCTATATAGGGAATAGGGTGCCATTTGGGATGCACAAATCCTGCTGGGAGCAGAGAGGATGATGGGCATTTATGTGCTCACTTATGACCCCATGGGCTCAGCTCTGAGCAGGCCTGATGACAGGGTCTGGAATCACCACGGCCATATTCCAACATGATAAACGACCCCGCTCAACACCAAAGGAATGTGAATCTCATTTTAACGATGGGTAATGGATCTAGAGCTAGGCATACAGGCGTCCAGCCAACCAGGTCCTAATTTCTCCAACAGACCCCCTCTCTCTGTATGGACGCCCCAAGGATCCCGGCTAGCACTAACCCTCTGTTATTGGCCTGTGATAACATCCACAGAGAGGCTGAGTAAAACACGGAACACAGGTTTAGAGGAATACAGACACATATTTGTATTGATGGTGAATGTAACCCGTCTCACAGCGTACATACAATACGTTTGTGCATGAGTGCGTCTGCGTGTGGTATTGACAAAGAAGTGTGGAAGGAAACATGTCTTTGTTAAAGTGTCTTTTTGATTTGTAGTTGTCCTCAAGTCTACACAGGTGAAAATATACGAAAGCACTCAAAGTGCAAGACTCTGCTCATTTTCAATTGGAATTCATAATCACGGATAAATAAAAGAAGCCTTTCGTGAACTAACACTCGTACTTGACTCTTTTTTTCCCCTCTTACTAGCTCTGATTTTGCTGATAGCTAGTTTATTCAGGGGAAAAAATTTACTTAACTGTGAATGACTGTGATATGTGGTTGTCCCACCGAGCTGTCTTAAGGTGAATACACTAACTGTAAGTCGCTCTGGATAAGAGTGTCTGCTAAATGACTCAAATGTGAAGGCCAAATAATAATCCAACCTAGTTATCTTGTAGTCCATCTCAATCTGGGCTTTTTCTCAATCACAAAGAGAGGAAGAAGAGCACGCCAGAAACCATACAGTACTATGGTTATTATATATTTATTGTGATGGCACTGAACAGGCATTTGCAGTAACAATGACTATATCACTATCTTTTTTTACTGGCAATCTATGTAGCTTGTATTATCCCATCTCCGGATTGTTTCTCTTCTTCGATGTTGAGGACTAGTTTCCCATTAAATGACTCCCAGGGGTATATTGGCTTTTTTTACATCCAGTTCTATTAGTCCTATGAAAAGAAAGTCTTCACGTTTTTTTTGTCAACAGAATATCTGAAACTCATTGTTGAAAGTGGTCTGAGACAGAGAGGTAGGGGTTTATAGGGAAATATCAAATGTTTTTACGACAAGAATCATTTCGAGAAAGCGGTTCCTTCAGAAGTAGAAAATCCGGTCCTCCCTTCCCCTCCTTTCCTCCCCACGCTCCGCCCCTCCATTTCATTAAGATTAAAGACGGCCTCAGAGCGTCGACGTCTCCCCCCGCCACCTTCTTTTATGCTTTCACCCTTTTAGCAGACCTTGAACCGCTTTTCTTTAGACATTTCATGCTGTACTCGCTCTCCTTTCTCTCCACCTCTAGAATCATCCATTTTCTATTTTCCCGTTGCTTTTGTCCCGCTAGGCAGCCGTGTAATTGCTGGGCGTGTGATGAAAACGCGGCTACGTGTAAGGCTACAGTATTGTACGCACCTAGAGCCATTCTCATGGCCGCCTCCTTTATTCCCCTTCCATTGTGGCTCGCTGCTAAAGAGATGCGCTACACATGCCTTGTTGGCGGACTGTCTGCAGGCTTTGTGATAGTAAGGGAGCGCAAGTCCTCAACTATTGTTGCTATTATTTCTCAGCCTGCCCTGTCTGGGTTTTCTGGTCGCACTGTGAAGGAGTAGATTATCTCTACTTTGGTACTAACGCACACACACTCTCTCTCTCTCTTTCTTTCCTTCCCGCCGTCTCCTGTGCTAAGCCCTGCTGTAGAGTTGTGGCTGTGTCTGGGCCCAGTAAAAGTCCTGAGTAGACATGTTTCCATTAGGGGGTTAAGCCTGTGTGTTTGGAAGGCCCCCATGTTCCACTGATGTAGTTCCACAGACTGCGTTTTCCCGGGGACTCCTTTTTTATGACGGACGTCTACGAGTTATTACGTGAATAAGGATCGTATGTGGGACCGACCTCTACCACCACAAGGGCCCAGGCTTGTACTGTAAACGGATCTGTACAGCCACTGTTCATGTGCTGGTGGGAGATAAAAAAAAGACATGTAAATAGCGAGGATGTTAAAGTACTGTAACGACCTTGTTGATCAACGGTCCGAAACAAACGTCACCTACCGTTTTTGTTTCTTCAGTGCGGGTAATTCACACGGGCCTCTTAGCTGAAGCCGTGAGATTTGTATTAACGGAGAGTGGTTTTCTTTTTCTCTAAGCAGGTATCGCAGTCCTATTACCGAGCCGTGAACAGGCAGCAGTGTTACACCGCGGACAAAGCTTTGAGTAGCACACTCAGCTCCTCAGAGAGTGAAGGTACCGCGCAGATAAAAACACTTTACTAGCTGGAAATTGACGGCAGTCCAAAGTCAGAGTGTTCTATTGCTCTCTTTGTGATTTCAAACGCTGGCCAAGGCTGACAAAAGTGCATGTTCGGAGCTGCTCTGCATCAATTTAAAAAAATGTCCCTGAGAGCCCAATTATACACTTTATATGACTGGAGACATTAGCAGATGTTTTTGTTACGACAAATTACATGTCTCTTTGCTGACACTGACAAAAAGATCAATAAAAGAAAGACATTGTCCTTTTATAATAGGTCTACGAGAAAGGGACACACAAATAGAATATGATGTCCATTTTCAACTGGAGGAGGAAATGATAGTTTTTGGACAAACTTTCAAGTTTTAGCGACCCAACAATGATAGTGCGTGAATATGCGCGGTGTGCACTCACCGGTGATATGGCCGATTCTCTCTGCCTGCTGCCATTAAGATAAGCTATTTGTCCATTCAAATAACTTGAGAATTTTTATAACTTAAAGACAAATTAGTCTTTAAAATGTATGCTAATTAGGCTAGATAATTTTGGCAATTCAATTTAATTCGGGAAACTTTAGCTTCCCCTAGCCCTATGCATGCGTCACCTATGAGCCTATACCCATCTACTATCCCCCATAGTAGACAAGTTGACCTATTCTATTGGTCTGCTTGTCGAGAAAGGAATAGCCCAAATTGACTCTGGGACAGTAGTGGGATAATAACAGATCAGAACATTATTAGCTCAGCAATGCGCACAAGGCAGTAGGCTACATGTGAATGTGCATTTGGCTACCGGACAATGAAAGAATGTTGAAAACCAATAGAACATAAGAGAAATGGGCTACTGGTTTCAATGGCATATGAAAGTCTATGAAATAATTCTGGTCGGATTTTGCCTAGGCTACTTTAAAGCAAGGTAAAACATGCCTCATAATATGTATTAAAACGCTCAGGTTCATTACAATCAAGGAGCTCCTGAGTGGCACAGTGGTCTAAGGCACTGCATCTCAGTGCTAGAGGCGTCTACAGACCCTGATTCGATTCCAGGCTGTATGACAACCGGCCGTGATTGGGAGTCCCATAGGGTGGGCCCAGCGTCGTCCGTGTTAGGGTTTGGCCGGGGTAAGCAGTCATTGTAAATAAGAATTTGTTCTTAACTGACTTACTTGCCTAGTTAAATACAAATAAATGCAAATTCAAACTATATTTTGTTACATTACAGACCTATTCTAAATGGATAAAATAAAACAATTTCCTAATTAATCTGCACACAATACCCCATAATGAGAAAGCGAATACAGGTTTTTTGAAATGTTTGCAAATGTATAAAACATTTACATAAGTATTCAGACCCTTTGCTATGAGACTCGGGTGCATCCTGTTTCCATTGATCATCTTTGAGATGTTTCTACAACTTGATTGGAGTCCACCTATGGTAAATTCAATTGATTGGACATGATTTGGAAAGGTACATATCTGTCTATATAAGTGGCCCCCATCAATCTTAAACGGAAGAAGTTTGGAACCACCAAGAGTCTTCCTAGAGCTGTCCGCCTGGCCAAACAGCAGGTTACCAAAACCTGATGGTCACTCTGACAGAGCTCCAGAGTTCTTCTGTGGAGATGGGAGAAACTTCCAGAAGGAAAACTATCTCTGCAGCACTCCACCAATCAGGTCTTTATGGTAGAGTGGCCAGACACAAACCACTCCTCAGTAAAATGCACATGACAGCCCACTCTGAGTTTTCCAAAAGGCACCTAAAGACTCTCAGACCATGAGAAACAAGAATCTCTGGTCTGATGAAACCAAGATTGAACACTTTGGCCTGAATGCCAAACGTCACGTCTGGAGGAAACCTGGCACTATCCCTATGGTGAAGCATGGTGGTGGCACCATCATACTGTGGGGATGTTTTTCAGCGGCAGGGACTGGGAGACTAGTCAAGATCGAGGGAAATATGAACGGATCAAAGTACAGAGAGATCCTTGATGTAAACCTCAGGACCTCAGACTGGGGTGAAGGTTCACCTTCCAACAGGACAACGACCCTAAGCACACAGCCAAGACAATGCAGTAGTGGCTTCGGGACAAGTCTCTGAATGTCCTTGAATGGCCCAGCCAGAGCCCGGAATTGAACCCATTCGACCATCTCTCGCTAGACCTGATAATATCTGTGCAGCGTCGCTCCCCATCTAACCCGACAGACCTTGAGAATATCTTCGGAGAAAAATTGACCTGACATTCCTGACATTTAATCCTAGTACAAAATCCCTGTTTTAGGCCAGTTAGGATCACCACTTTATTTTAAGAATGTGAAATGTCAGAATAATAGTAGAGAGAATTATTTTTTTCAGCTTTTATTTCTTTCATCACATTCCCAGTGCGTCAGAAGTTTACATACACTCAATTAGTATTTGGTAGCATTGCCTTTAAATTGTTTAACTTGGGTCAAACATTTCAGGTAGCCTTCCACAAGTTTCCCACAATAAGTTGGGTGAATTTTGGCCCATTCCTCCTGACAGAGCTGGTGTAACTGAGTCAGGTTTGTTGGCCTCCTTGCTCGCACACGCTTTTTCAGTTCTTCCCACAGATATTCTATAGGATTGAGGTCAGGGCTTTGTGATGGCCACTCTAATACCTTGACATTGTTGTCCTTAAGCTATTTTGCCATTGACCCCGAGTATGCTTGGGGTCATTGTCCATTTGGAAGACCCATGTACGACCAAGCTTTAACTTCATGACCTATGTCTTGAGATGTTGCTTCAATGTATCCACATAATTTTCCTGCCTCATAATGCCATCTATTTTGTGAAGTGCACCAGTCCCTCCTGCAGCAAAGCACGCCCACAACATGATGCTGCCACCCCCGTGCTTCACGGTTGGCATGGTGTTCTTCAGCTTGCAAGCCTCCCCCTTTTTCCTTCAAACATAACAATGGTCATTATGGCCAAACAGTTCTATTTTTGTTTCATCAGACCAGAGGACATTTCTTCAAGAAGTACGATCTTTGTCCCCATGTGCAGTTGCAAACCCTAGTCTGGCTTTTGTATGTCGGTTTCTGATGTAGGACTCGTTTCACTGTGGATATAGAGACTTTTTGTACCTGTTTCCTCCAGCATCTTCACAAGGTCCTTTGCTGTTGTTCTGGGATTGATTTGCACTTTTCGCACCAAAGTACGTTCATATCTAGGAGACAGAACGCGTCTCCTTCCTGAGCGGTATGATGGCTGCGTGGTCCCATGGTGTTTATACTTGCAAACTATTGTTTGTACAGATGAACGTGGTACCTTCAGGTGTTTGGAAATTGCTGTCAAGGATGAACCAGACTTGGTTCCAGACTTTTTTTCTTAGGTCTTGGCTGATTTCTTGTGATTTTCCCATGATGTCAAGCAAAGAGGCACTGAGTTTGAAGGTAGGCCTTGAAATACATCCACAGGTACACCTCCAATTGACCCAAATTATGTCAATTATCCTATCAGAAGCTTCAAAAGCCATGACATAATTTTCTGGAATTTTCCAAGCTGTTTAAAGGCAAAGTCAACTTAGTGTATGTAAACTTCTGACCCACTGGAATTCTGATACAGTGAAATATAAGTGAAATAATTACTTGTGTCATGCACAAAGTAGATGTCCTGATAGACTTGCCAAAACTATAGTTTTTTTTACAAATTTGTGGAGTGGTTGAAAAACAAGTTTTAATGACTCCAACCTAAGTGTATGTAAACTTCCGACTTCAACTGTAGGTGTGCCAAGCTTGTAGCGTAATACCCAAGAAGACTTGAGGCTGTAATCGCTGCCAAAGGTGCTTCAACAAAGTACTGAGGAAAGGGTTTGAATACTTTAAAAAAATACATTTTCAAAAATGTCTCAACCTGTTTTTGCTTTGTCATTATAGTTTGTGTGTAGATTGATGAGGGGGGAAATGATTTCATAATAAGGCTGTAACGTAACAAAATGTGGACAAAGTCGAGGGGTCTGAATACTTTCCGAATGCACCGTATAAGTTTTCAAAATGCATACTGCTTCCAGCTTATTGCAAAATGTTGTGTGATGCGCTGCTGAAGCATGCCTTCCATTGCCTGTGACTTGCTTTACCAGTTGAGAAATTTAAAACAGTATCTCTTTTTCATCGTGGCCCAAAAACTATTTTTAACACACGATTGCATTTACAATTGTTGCACATTGATTGTGCTTATTAAAGTGTTGTCTGACAGATTTTCTACTCAACATCTGTTTGTTGTGATAAAATACATAACGAGTATACACACGCAGTAATTCCACAAAATATTGGAAATTACCCATAGACCAATTGTAATTAACACGATGGGAGACAGAGAGCTGGTCTCAAGCGCAGGGCGCAGCAGGTGTTTATTGTAAAGGACCACAGGAGGAGGCAGGTAGCTGTTTCCAGGGGCAGGCAGAAGGTCATACACAGGGGGTCCAAAAAGGCAACAGTACAGGCAGGGAAAAGTCTAGAAACGTCGTCCGAGAGATCAGGCAATAGGTTGATAACAGGAAATCCGATATGCTAAAGTACAGGCAGAGAATAGGCAAAAGGCGTGGTTAGTGAGGCAGGCAAAAACTATCGTACACGGGAGAATTTAAATTACTGGAAAAACTGAGCTCTGAATTGAAGTGTGTCACAAAACAAACAATACCTCTCAATGATGGGGTGCAAAGAACTGAACTAAATAGTGTGTGATAATTACATACAGGTGTGTGAACAGGTGATCAGAATTCAGGTGATTGGGATCTGGAGAATGAGCCGTGTTCAGGGGATCTACGTGTTTGAGAGTGAGTTGGAAGTAGACGTTACACCAATAAGCATGACCAGTCCATTGTATTTCCACCAATGAATAGGCAAAAAAACATTTTCGCAATGGGATTATTTATTTTTTGTTTCCTGGACAAATTTATTTATCATATTTTTTAAACAAATTTAACGACCAAAGGCCGGCTATTATCGGCTAATGGAAACCCCTTGTGTGTGTTTCTGAGTGTGTGTTCTGTGCTGCTTTACCTCTGTGTGTGTTTCTGAGTGTGTGTTCTGTGCTGCTTTACCTCTGTGTGTGTTTCTGAGTGTGTGTGCTGTGCTGATTTACCTCTGTGTGTGTTTCTGAGTGTGTGTGCTGTGCTGATTTACCTCTGTGTGTGTTTCTGAGTGTGTGTTCTGTGCTGATTTACCTCTGTGTGTGTTTCTGAGTGTGTGTTCTGTGCTGCTTTACCTCTGTGTGTGTTTCTGAGTGTGTGTGCTGTGCTGATTTACCTCTGTGTGTGTTTCTGAGTGTGTGTGCTGTGCTGATTTACCTCTGTGTGTGAGGAGACAGTTGTATTATTGTTTACCTATGTAAATGTGACAGTGACAGGGAGTCAAAACACTCTGAGCCCCAGGGAGACACCACCAGGCACATCTCACGCTCTCTCTCTCTCGCGCTCTCTCTCTCTCTCGCCCTCTCTCTCTTTGTGTGTCACACTCTTCTCGCTCACACGCTCTCTCACTCTGTGTGTCTCACTTCTCTTGCTCTCTCCACCTCTCACTTTCTCTCTTTACTTTCTTTCTCTCTCTCCTCTCTTGTACAGTCGCGTCATACACAGAGCTGTTCTGTTTTCTTGTCTGAATTCTGTGTTTTGTGAAGTGTTTTATTGTCTTGCCTACCGTTAATTTATGTGTTTTCCCAATTCTCATTCTCTTTGCTCATCTCCTCTTGTCACTTCTTCATCACTTCTTTCTCACTCGTTCTCTCTTCATTTTCTACCTCTCTCTCTCTCTCTCTCCCTCTTTATTCTATGCCACTCACACTAATCACTCAGCTGTAGAGTCGTTTCGTTGTCATAGCAACTCCTTTTGTTGTCATAGTAACTCCCCTTGTTGGCTGTTGAGGGTTGAGCCAGTAGCGGGTAGCGACAGGTAGTCGAACACAGAGTTCTGGACACTAATTGGCCCGTCATATTCCTTGATACAAATGTAGGAACGCCTATGGAGCATTTATCGCATTACCTTACTGGACAAAAAAAGATCAATGCTCAAACAAGCAGAGAAGAAAACAACATGAATACAAGAGTCAACCACTTCTGGGTTCAGAAACATATATTCCTACACACGGTCCAGTCCTAAGTGAAGCCATAGTAATGCCTGTACATCTCCCATCATCATTCTTACACCACCAGCAGCACTAGAACTACCGGTACATTTATATATTGTAGCATAGATATATTTTGCGTACTAAGTCCCCTCTTCCATGTGAGTGTGTGTTACTTTCTCTCTCGGTGTTCTAGTGGGCACACTCCGCCCAGGGCCTTTTGTCATGGAAGCTCGACATGATTGAAAGAGAGTGGATCACTAATTCATGTCAGCTGAGCGCGGGACATGAGCATGGGGGAACTCAAGGGTAGGCAGGTGCTTGTTGCTTCTCAATCAGGGGGGATTTTTTAATGTGACACGCACTGTGCCGTCTTCCTCCTTAGATTCTCTTCTCGCTTCTACTCTTCATCGCCTCTCATCCCAGCTGGGTCTCATGAAAGACCTCTCTGGCTCACTGTCTCACTTTTTTTTTTGCCTCTATCAATCTCTCGTGCTATCGCTCCCTCCCTCAATTTTTCTCTCTCTGTGTCTCTTTCTCTCTCTGTGTCTCTCTCTGCATTTCTCTCCCTCTTCCTCTCTGTCTCTCTTTCTCTCTCTCTCTCTCTGCATTTCTCTCTCTCTCTCTCTGCATTTCTCTCCCTTTCCCCTTACCCCCCCCCCCCCTGTCTCTCCGATGTTGGCTCTAATTGGGTTTGCCCTGACCCCAGAGATCAGGGCACACAGTAACAAGCTCTCGGAGGAAACATCACTCTCCTCCCTCATCCCTCCATCCGTTACCCCTCTATCGCTGCTCAATGTGCTCATTTGTCAGCCTGGATGGTCACTAATGCTGCAGCACTAATATACTCCACGGAGAATAATGATCCATGGGACTTAATGGTTCTTCCGTCTCAGCTCCCCAGTTTGACTGGTGGGTCAGTTTGACCAGTTGGCTCTACATCTCACATTTGATGAGATCTGAGTGGGTCTTTGCCGTTTCCTCTACCGTGATCACCACAGATAGAGTGCGGCGTGTCAGGTTCCCCGTTTTTGTCCAGAACGGCGCCACGTTTCGCAGAATAACCGAATTAGTGGAGCTGTGTGCATTTGAACTTGTACAAGACCAACATTTACAGTTTAGAATGAGCCGGTAACGGGTTTAGAGTGGCCTATTTAGAATGGCCGCATGTCTATTAGAGGGCATGGTTCACGGTCTGGACTGCGTATCAGGTCACCTCAGCTGTGGGGGAGTGGGGTTTGCAGGGATATGGAAACAGCATTAGTTGTGTGGAGAGCAATGTACTGTCGCCTGATGGTCTAACAATGGTCCTCAATGATCTTTTCATGGGCGCCACTGAAACGCATCAAACTGCAGTAAATTTACAGGAATCTTTTTCCTCCATTTGGATAATCGTCTTCAGTGGAAATGGAAAGAGAGGTGGATGCGAGGGAGAGGAGACGGGAGGGAGAGGCACAATGCAATATAAAAGGTTCTCTATCTATGTGGATTCAGACCAGTGAACTCAAGCTAATGGGGTGGGGTCCATGTTGGGAGGCAGATTCACTCGATACAGCTGGGAATAGTCCATGTACCCATTCTTGTTGCTACTGTCACATATGCTTTTCTTATTGGCTTTTATCTTTGAGTCTTCCGTTTGCAAATGTGTCACACCACAAGGTGTAATACATGAGAATACTTATCCATGTTGTGTTTCATATGCGAGAGCATATTTATCATATCACATAAAAACTGGAGAATCACACATGCGGATGGAAAAAGATGGGCCCGGTAAATGCGATTTG
This sequence comes from Oncorhynchus kisutch, assembly GCF_002021735.2. Taxonomy (NCBI): domain Eukaryota; kingdom Metazoa; phylum Chordata; class Actinopteri; order Salmoniformes; family Salmonidae; genus Oncorhynchus; species Oncorhynchus kisutch. The sequence goes on from NC_034176.2 coordinate 41,016,461, forward strand.
TCTCAATTCAACTGTAAATGTGTTGTATTGACTCTCCAGTGAAATAGTGTAACCCAAATAGCGCCCTATTCCCTACAGTATACTTCATGGGCACTGGTCAAAAGTGGTACACTATCGGGAATAGGGTGCCATTTGGGACCGAAGCCATGGAACAATGGAATAGTTTTCTGCTTGTGATCCTGATTCTCTGGAGAGAGCGTGTGACATGAGGTGTTTGTGATGATGGGGATTGAAGGTTCTATACTGTGACAGTGTTCTACTCCTTCCTGTTGTCACAGGGTACCATTGTTCGACATGTCATCGCATTGTCACAAAAATCATTGACTTGGAAAACATGAGTATTATTCAGATTAGGTCCTGTTGTCATAAAGCTTTACACAATTACATCAGATCTTTTCACATCAGATATTCTTCAAAAGACCCATATCTGATGTGAAAAGATCTGATGTAATTGGTCAAAAGATCAAAATTGGGCTGCCTGTGTAAACACAGCCTAAATCCCAATTCAAAAGGAAAGCATTTGGAAATAGAATGCGTTTGACTGAATGACAGAGAAAAGACCGCGAGCGTCAGCAGTGTCTACAGCATCATACTGTGGCTTATAAAATTAGAAAGCAAGTCTATTTTTTCTGGCGTCTATGTGGAGCAATACTGGTAAAGTAAGCAGATAAAATGTGAGGGTCGTTTGTAGGAAAGGAAATAGTTGAGTTGTTCAAATGGTATTGGTCACATACACATATTTAGCAGATGTTATTGCGGGTGTAGCGAAATGCTTGTGTTCCTAGCTCCAACAGTGCAGTAGTATCTAACAGTTCACAACAATACACACAAATCTAAAGTAGAAGAATAGAGTTAAGAAATATATAAATATTAGGACGCGCTGTCGAAGTGGCATTGATTAAAATAGAATAGAATACAGTATATATATATGAAATGAGTAAAGCAGTATGTAAACATAATTAAAGTGATGAGTGTTCCATTATTAAAATGACTGTGTCTATAGGTCAGCAGTCTCTAAGGTGCAGGGTTGATTAACCGGGTGTTAGCCAGCTAGTGATGGCTATTTAACAGTCTGACGGCCTTGAGATAGAAGCTGTTTTTCAGTCTCTCGGTCCCAGCTTTGATGCACCTGTACTGACCTCGCCTTCTGGATGGTAGCGTTGGGAACAGGCAGTGGCTCGGGTGGTTGATGTCCTTGATGATCTTTTTGGCCTTCCTGTGACATCAGGTGCTATAGGTGTCCTGGAGGACAGGTAGTTTGCCCCCGGTGATGCGTTGGGCAGACCGCACCAGCCTCTGGAGAGCCCTGCGGTTGCAGGCAGTGGATTTGCCATACCAGGCTGTGACAGGATGCTCTCAATTGTGCATCTGTAAAAGTTTGTGAGGGTCTTAGGGGCCAAGCCGAATTTCTTCAGCCACCTGAGGTTGAAGAGACACTTGCGCCTTCTTCTTCTTCTGTGTTGGTGGACCATTTCAGATCGTCGGTGATGTGAAGCTTTCCACCTTCTCCCACTGCGGTCCCATCGATGTGGATAGGGACGTGCTCTCTCTGCTCTCTCTGAAGTCCACGATCAGCTCCTTCGTTTTGTTGACATTAAGGGAGAGGTTATTTTCCTGGCACCACTCCGCCAGGGCCCTCACCTCCTCCTTGTAGGCTGTCTCGTCATTGTTGGTAATCAGGCCTACTACTGTTGTGTCGTCTGGACACTTGATGATTGAGTCGGAGGTGTGAGTGGCCATGCAGTCATGGGTGAACAGGGAGTACAGTACAGGAGGGCGCGGCCCGTCAGGAAGTCCAGGATAACATGGTGCCACCGTTGCGGCCCGCTCCCAAGGACTGTGGGCTCTCATTCTCCCTGGCCGACTTGAGTAAGACATTTAAGCGTGTTAACCCTTGCAAGGCTGCCGGCCCAGATGGTATCCCTAGCCGCGTCCTCAGAGCATGCGCAGACCAGCTGGCTGGTGTGTTTATGGACATATTCAATCGCTCACTATCTCAGTCTGTTGTCTCCACATGCTTCATGATGGCCACCAGCGTTCCTGTAGCCAAGAAGGCAAAGGTAACTGAACTAAATGACTATCGCCCCGAAGCACCCACTTCTGTCATCGTGAAGTGCTTTGAGAGACTAGTCAAGGCCCTGGGAGTTATTGTTGCGGGTTCCTTTCCAACTGTTTATTGTGGATTTTCATGACAGTTATGCTGGCATACGCAACGCAGTGTATGTGAATTGACGCTGGCTACTCTAACATGCACCTTTCATGCCATTGACGGGCCGTGATTTCGGCTTAAAAGACTCTACTCAAAGATGCTTTTATGAATACAGGCCCAGAACTTGAAAGGCCCAGCGTTCAGCTGTAGGAGACAGTTGGGCGTCATACTATCCCACTCTAACCTCATGGGAAAGCCCCCGTGTGCATTTGACGAAATGAAATATGCAGCATAATCCGGACCAAAAAAACATCTGAGGGTTTTGCTGAAGGTTAATGGGTCAAACGCATTGATCAAACTAGTGTTGCTAACTCTCGGCTCATTAGGACCATTTACAGGAAATCATCTGAAACAGCTTCTCTGATCTTCCTCCGGCCTCCCCTGGAGTGCGCGCACACACACACGCGCGCTCACGCTCGAACATGCGCACACAGACATGCGTGCATGTGCACACACACGTTCACAGGGGGGAGTCTCTAGGGTGCCATGGTAGAGAGACTGGGCCGAATGCAGATATTCCACCACTGAGCTCCTTTGAAGTGTAAAAACACACACACACACACACACCCTCCCCATCCGCTGCGTTATCGTAGGCCCTGGTCTGTGGGCTCTAATGAGAGCAGATCATGGTTAATTATTGATCAGTGTAAGTGTTAGGAGAAGCACACAGTGAATATATGAACAGATATGTCCGTGGAGCTGTCATGGTTAACCTATAGTGGGGAACACTGCCTGCCGTGAGTGCGTGGAAGTCGTAAGCGTAGAACCAGACCCTGTGTGTTTTGAAAACTCTTCGGGTGATCCGGAGCTTTCCTCTCATCCCCCCTGTTTCTCTGTCTCTTCCTCCCAGGTGTGTGGAGATCATCGCCAAGGAGGGGAGGAGCCTTAAAGAACTCTACCTGGTCTCCTGCAAGATCACAGACCACGGTAAATAATGGAATTCTATATGCTATATTTCTATAACTAACTTTATGAACAGTCTGACGGGGCGTTTGGGTGAGAGTTACTGTACTGTGTGTGTGCGTGGTGTGTGTGTGTGCGCGCTCCAGGGCTTTCATTGAGTAACTTCCGTCTAAGCTGACCTCAGAAAGTTGACTGTGTGTCTCTTCCTCTGGGCTCTGTCCTCTCTCTCACCCCTTTCACCTCTACTGGCATCATCTGAACACCTCATCTATAATCCACACATACTGGATCTGATCTCAAATCAGTCTGAACTTCTCTCTCTCCTCTGGAAGAATTGTAATACTCCAACTATCACCGGTACAGTAATAGTTTATAAAACATGTTTGCATGTCCAGACCTTGGTCGTGTGGACGGTCCCACTGCAAACTCACATGACTTATATGTTGGTGTGTTTCCCCCCCCAGAGTAAGATCCTATGGTGTCTTAGCCTGGTCTGTGTTGGTCAGGGGAACACTTGTGTTCAAGTCTCAAATCGTTCAGGGGTTCCACTGCCATGTGTTTCCCCTCTAGCCGACCCATAGTGAGTGTAATCACTGGACCACTCCCCTTCAGAGTCTCTGTGAACCGTAGACCGACCACTTGATAAATGACCACAATAGTACATTAGCGCTCTCTCTCTCTCTCTCTCTCTCTCTCTCTGTCTCTCTCTCTCTCTCTCTCTCTCTCTGTCTCTCTCTCTGTCTCTCTCTGTCTCTCTCTCTCTGTCTCTCTCTCTCTCTCTCTCTCTCTCTCTGTCTCTCTCTCTCTCTGTCTCTCTGTCTCTGTCTCTTTCTCTCTTTCTGTCTCTCTCTTTCTGTCTCTCTCTTTCTGTCTCTGTCTCTCTCTGTCTCTCTCTCTCTGTCGCTCTGTGTGTGCAACACTCACTACCAGGTTCCAAACGGCCTCTGGAAGCAACGTCAGCACATTAACTTGTTTGTTGGGAGCTTCATGAAATGGGTTTCCTTGGCCGAGCAGCTGCACACAAGCCTAAGATCAACATGCAAAATGGTGAGCGTCAGCTGGAGCGGTGTAAAGCTCGCCACCATTGGACTCTGGAGCAGTGGAAACGCCTTCTCTGGAGTGACGAATCACGATTCACCATCTGGCAGTCCGACAGACCAATATGAGTTTGGCGGATGCCAGGAGAACGCTACTTGCCCGTATGCATAGTGTCAACTGTAAGGTTTTATGGAGGAGGAATAATGGTCTGGGGCTGTGTTTCATGGTTCAGCCCGGGCCCCTTAGTTCTCGTGAAGGGAAATCTTAACACTACAGCGTACAATGACATTCTAACTTTGGCAACAGTTTGGGGAAGGCCCTTTACTGTTTCAGCATGACAATGCCCCCGTGCACACATTAAAGTCCATACAGAAATGGTTTCGGTGTGGAAGAACTTGACAGGCCTGCACAGAGCCCTGACCTCAACCCCATCGAACACATTTGGGATGAATTGGAACAGCGACTGCGAGCCAGGCTGAATCGCCCAACATCAGTCCCCCTACATCACTAATGCTCTTGTGGCTGAATGGAAGCAAGTTCCCGCAGCAATGCTCCAACATCGAGTGGAAAGCCTTCCCGGAAGAGTGGAGGCTGTTATAGCAGCAAAGGGGGGACCAACTCCATATTAATGCCCATAATTTCGGAATGAGATGTTCCCGCGAGCAGTTGTCCACATACTTTTGGTCCTGTATGTTTGTGTGCATGGCCGAATAGAGACCTCCTCTCTCCGAGATCTAATAGAATAATGGTTTGCTTTCCTGCTCCAGCCTTTGATAAATGCAATCAAAGCACTGAGCTTTCCATCTGCCATTCTGGGCCAGTCTGTTCCGCCCATCTCCTACTCAAATGACTCTATATTAATGGCCTCTTGAACAACATTTGAGATGTCCACAAGCCCCTTGTGATTAAGTGTTCCGTTTTCCCCCGTCATTCGCTTCCTGCGTGTTTGCTTTTTATTCGAGAGAATGGGGGAGGGGGCGAGGGAGGGGGGTAGAGAGAGAAAAAGAGAAGGAAGGAAAGAGCTTTTGGTAATGGACATGTCATTACACTTTAAACTTCTAATGATGTTGTTCAAAACAACTCATTTCTCTTGTGATGTATCAGGTTGTAACGGCAGAGATGTAGGGGAGAGAGAAAGGGACCAATTGTATGGCACTAACCTGGCAGGATATACTAAAGTCATTTACTCTCATACTGAAAGCCCCTATTAGGCCTGATAACCAAAACCTCCTGGCCTCGCTTAGTCCAACACACACACACACACACACAAAATGCATGCTTCTAACTGTAAATCCCTGCCTTCCTTATGTTCATTGCATTGGTAAATGTCAAAAAATACCAAAGTTTAAGAAATATGTTAATATGCAGTTCACACACACACACTACACACACTCCTAACTGAAACCTCATGTCGTGGTTAAGCCCTCTTTCATGTCGTTTGGTCAGTAATTGTGTTGAGAACAGGCTAAAGCACTGCCGGGCCTGCCTGGATTTACAGCAATGACACACACTTCCCCTCTCTAACTACTCTGCTGTGAGTGACGCACTCTCTCTCTCTCTCTCTCTCTCTCTCTCTCTCTCTCTCTCTCTCTCTCTCTCTCTCTCTCTCTCTCTCTGTGTCTCTCTCTGTCTCTCTGTCTCTGTCTCTCTCTGTCTCTCTGTCTGTCTCTCTCTCACACACACACAATGGGCTGGGCTGTGATGAAGCTGTTACTCGAGGGTTTATGAGAGTGATGTGTACCTGAGTGAGCCAGTCTTAGAGACTGCTGTGGAGGGAGCAGCGTTAGAGACTGCTGTGGAGGGAGCAGCGTTAGAGACTGCTGTGGAGGGAGCAGCATTACCACCACCCAATCCGGACACACACACATTGATTTTGATTTTGTCAACCGGGACAGGTCAAAAGGTTTTAAACATTTATGGCAATTTAGCTAACTAGCTTGCAGTTGCTAGCTAATTTGTCCATGGATATACATTTTGGGTTGTTATTTTACCTGAAATGCACAAGGTCCTCTACTCTGACAATTAATTCACACATAAAACGGTCAACTGAATCGTTTCTAGTCATCTCTCCTCCTTCCAGGCTTTTTCTTCTTTGGACTTTATATGGCGATTGGCAACTTACTTTCATATTAAGGTATATTACCACAACCGACCTCAGTTCATCTTTCAATCACCCACGTGGGTATAACCAATGAGGAGATGGCACTTGGGTATATGCTTCCAAAAACCAATGAGGAGATGGAAGAGGCAGGACTTGTATCACGTTCTGCGTCACAAATAGAGGTGATGCAGAACTAATAGAGGTGACGTAGAACAAATAGAAGTGACACAGAACAAATAGAAGTGACGCAGAACAAATAGAAGTGACGGCGGAACAAATAGAGGTGACACGCAACAAATAGAGGTGACGCGGAACAAATAGAGATGACGCAGAACAAATAGAGGTGACGTAGAACAAATAGAGGTGACGCAGAACTAATAGAGGTGACGTAGAACAAATAGAAGTGACACAGAACAAATAGAAGTGACGCATAACAAATAGAGGTGACGCAGAACAAATAGAGACGACGCAGAACAAATAGAGGTGATGCAGAACAAATAGAGGTGACGCAGAACAAATAGAGGTGACGCAGAACAAATAGAGGTGACGTAGAACAAATAGAGGTGACGTAGAACAAATAGAAGTGACGCAGAACAAATAGAGGTGACGCAGAACAAATAGAAGTAACGCAGAACTTCTGGCAAACGCAGACGCCCGTTGACACGCGCGAGCAGTGTGGGTGCAATGATTGAATAACATGTATGTGTACATTTATTTTGCGACACTCGAGCACGCGACGCGACCGGTGTGGTCAGCATGTTAGAGACTGTTGTGGAGGGAGCAGCATTAGAGACCGTGGAAACAGAACAGAAGACATGTCACGATGCAAACACCTAAACACACCTCCACACTCTCTGTTTATCTCTGTTTTTCTTTCTCTCTCTGTTTCTCTGTAGATGCCGGCAGACATTTGCTTCATTCCCAGCGCAGCTTTGCTGTTAACGGTCTTCTCTCTCTTTCTCTCTCTCTCCTCTCTTTTCTCTCTCTCTCCCCACACACACACACACACACACACACACACCCAGCACTATCCACCAGTAAAGACCATTTCAGGTCACTGCATCCTTTCACAACATAGCTCTCAGTGGTATTTGGGAAAACTAGCAGCCACACAACCATTACCCAGAACCCTCTCCTCTCTCAAGAAATTGGAAAGTGCCCACATGTATGTTTCCTCACGGTCACTGTCAACGTTTGTTGACAATTTTGTTGTCTTGGTTTGGAAAGAAAAACAGGCCTAGATGTTGTTTTTGTGGGAGCTGTATTTGAAATGTTTGCGACCATCATGGACATACAACATGTCTGTTTTAAAAAGTGACCTTTTGTTCATTGCCATTTTGAGCACTTAAATCTAAGAGTATGAGGAAAGCACTTTAAAAGCGTATTTCCTAAGAAGAGGAGAGGTATTTGAAGTGCAGCTAGATGTGTGTCCTTATATCTCGACCTGGTGTTGAACTAGCCTTGTTCATTGAGTGCTTGGTGCATGTTTTGAACTCTCCTTGTTCATGAGAGCTGGGCACAGGACATGTTTTGTGTTGAACTACCCTTGTACCCGAGTGCTGGGTACATCTGCGTCCTCCTGAACAGATGTTGAGAGCCAGGGACATGATGTGGATGGGTCTCTCTTTATCAGCCAATATTAATCTCTCTGAGTGGCCCTCTGCACTTAAGACCTAAAGCTCAATACCTGACCATGATCATGTCACATCAATATCCAGCTCAACTCTGCCGTCAGCCGTCTCATTCAAAAGCCCATATGATTTTGTGCGCTTGCGTGTGCATATAAGGTGCGTGTGTGTGTGATGTTTCTCCATTGCTCTGCCGAAACATGACGCTGATTAGGAAGCGTGTAAGACCTCTCTCTCTCTCTCCCTGCCAATCCCATGTATCGATCCCATCTCCTCTGTCTGTCGCTATAATGGAAGTGGACAGGGGAGTGTTTGCCCGAGAGTCACTTGGTTCCAGTGTCCGTTTATGTGGTTGTGTTGCTGCCAGTCGAAAGGATATTCAGAAGAATCTGTTGGTGCGTGTTCCCTCTCTGTCACAGGGCTTTACCGTGTGTTACACAGTCAGTCCATCGTTAAGAGCGGGCCCAGACCCAAGGTTGATAACTGCTGCGGGTAGTCGAGCATTGGGCCAGGAACCGAAAGGTCGCTGGTTCGAATCCTCGAGCCGACTAGCTGAAATAGCTGAGCGAGGCACTTAACCCTAGTTGCTCCTCTAAACCACTCTGGATAAGAGCGCCTGCTAAATGACTAAAGTGTACAAATGTAAATGTCACCCTAGCAAGAGAAGTCTGTACCCCTACTGTGTTTTTCGGGCCTTTCACCTGAAATACTCTTTAGCCCCGTGGCCTACCGACCTGCTCTGGAATGATGCAAGCTTGTAAAAACCTCTCTCATACTGCCAATCCTGTGTATCGATTACTTCTCCTCTGTCTGTCTGACTGCTTTCTCCAAGTAAGAAAACCTTGAGACCTTTATTGACTTACGGTAGTCATCCATTCCTCTATTTTCCTGTCCTCCACCTTCCTCGTCTCTCCCTGCCTGTCGTGTGTACTGCGAATTCGGAAAGCACTCAGACCCCTTCACTTTTTTCCACATTTTGTCACGTTACAACCTTATTCTAAAATGGATTACATCGTTTTTTACCCCCTCATCAATCTACACACAATACCCCTTAATGACAAAGCAAAAACAGGTTTTTAGAAAATGTTGCTCAATAAAATATTTAAAAAACGGAAATATCACATTTACATAAGTATTCAGACCCTTTCCTCAGTACTTTGTTGAAGAACCTTTTGCTGCGATTATTGTCTCGTTGTCTTGGGTACAAGCTTGGCACACCTGTATTTGGGGAGTTTCTCCCATTCTTCTCTGCAGATCCTCTCAAGCTCTGTCAGGTTGGATGGGGAGCGTTGCTGCACAGCTATTTTCAGGTCTCTCCAGAGATGGAGCAGATTTTCATGAAGGATCTATCAGTGCTTTGCTCTGTTCATCTTTGCTTCGATCCTGACTAGTCTCCCAGTCCCTATGGCTGAAAAACATCTCTACAGCATGATGCTGCCACCACCATGCTTCACCATAGGTATGGTATCAGGTTTTGTACAGATGTGAAGCTTGGCATTCAGGCCAAATAGTTCAATTTTGGTTTCATCAGACCAGAGAATCTTGTTTCTCATGGTTTGAGAGTCTTTAGGTGACTTTTTGCAAGTGGGCTGTCATGTGCCTTTTACTGAGAAGTGGCTTCCGACTGGCCACTCTACCATAAAGACCTGATTGGTGTAGTGCTGGTTGTCCTTCTGGAAGGTTCTCACATCTCAACAGAGAAACTCTGGAGCTCTGTCAGAGTGACCATCTGGTTCATGTTTACCTCCGTTACCAAGGCTCTTCTCCCTCGATGGCTCTGTTTGGTCGGGCGACCAACTCGAGGAAGAGTCTTGGTGGTTCGAAACTTCTTCCATTTAAGAATGCTGCAGACATTTTTTGGTACCCTTCCCCAGATCTGTGCCTCAACACAATCCTGTCTCGGAGCTTCCACCTCATGGCTTGGTTTTTGCTCTGGCATGCACAGTCAACTGTGGGACCTTATATAGACAGATGTGCCTTTCCAAATCATGTCCAATCAATAAAATGTTCAACAGGTGGACTCCAATCAAGTTGTCGAAAAATCTCAAGGACGATCAATGGAAACAGGATGCACCTGAGCTCAATTTCGAGTCTCACAGCAAAGGGTCTGAATACTTATGTAAATAAGGTATTTCAGTTATTTATTTCTAATACATTTGCAAAAATTTCTGAACCTGTTTTCACTTTGTCATTATGGGCTATTCTGTGTAGATTGCTGAGGATTTTATGTATTTAATGCATTTTAGAATGAGGCTGTAATGGAACAAAATGTGGGAAAAGTCAAGGGGTCTGAATACTTTCAGAAGGAACTGTATCTGGGAGTGTGAGAAGAGGAGTGAAAGCTCTGTGTGTGTCTGGCTTTATCTTGTTGCAGTTGTGTGGACGGATGCATGTTATCTGTCCTGTTTAGAGAGTCCTGATAAGGACTGCCCTCTGCGGTGCCTGAATAAAGAGGAAGCCCTTCTCTCGTGTGAGTGTGTTCATCTGTATGCATACCCTGAACGGAGGATGCCACCTATGATCTCCCTTGCTTTCCCATTCCCTTTTTCTCCCTCCGGTACTCTTTCATTCCCCCCCCCCCCAGCACTCCCCTTTCCTTCCTCTGTTTTCCTCTCTTCGTCCCTCTCCATCCCCCTCTCCGTTCTCTCTTTCATCTGAAAGGTAAACTGTTAGCGTGCTAGACGTTGATATATGGTGTTTCTCTGTCACTTCCCTCTGGTAGGCTCACAGGAATAGAGTGGTCTGCTGCTCTCCAGGTGACTCGAGTGAGTGGGTCGGTTTGTTTCCCTGCACACAGCCCGGGGGGGGGGGGGGGGGTAATATAAACCCATACACTCCCCATTGATACCTTTTTATTTCCTAAAGACGGTGAAATATATGATGCAGGGTTGTGGAGTAACGGATTACAGCTGCGCGATTGAGAGGGTCTTGTTTGGCTGCGTCATCACTTGGTACGGCGAATACAAGGCACCCGACCCCAAGGCACTACAGAGGGTGGTGAGTACGGCCCAGTATATCACTGGGGCCAGGAGCGCTGCCATTCAGGACCTCTATACCAGGCGGTGTCGGAGGAAGGACAAAAAAATTGTCAAAGACTCTATCCACCCAAGCCATAGACGGTTCTCTCTGCTACCACACAGCAAGCGGTCCTGGAGTGCCGAGTCAGGCACTAACAGAACCTTGAACAACTTCTACCCGCTAAACAAGACAGCTAAATCAAATGGCTACCCGGACTACCCACACACTCACACATACTTGACTGACACCTCAACTCAAATACACACACACACACACACAAATGTTTCTCACTCATCACCTACGCTGCTGATACTGTCTTATCTATCCTGTTGCCCAGTCACTTTACACCTACCTAATCAAATGGCTACCCAGACTATTTGCGTTGTACCCCTCTCTTTTATACTGCTGCTACTTTCTGGTTATTATCTGGTTATTATCTATGCACAGTCACTTTAACTATACCTCGACTAGCTTGTGCCCCCGCACATTGACTCATAGCCTCACTGCTGTTATTTTACTGCTGCTCTTGCACTATTTGTAATTTGTTATTTTTTACTTATCTATTTTTGACTTAACACTTGTTTTTCTTAACTGCATTGTTGGTTAAGGTCTCGTAAGTAAGCATTTCACTGTAAGGTCTACTACACCTGTTATATTCGGCGCATGTGACAAATATAATTTGATTTGATTTTAGTACATACACTATGTATATTTTTAAAGATCTATCTTTCACTCTGCATTGTAAGTAAGAATTTCACTGTTAGTCTACACCTGTTGTTTACTAAGCATGTGACAAATAAAATTTCATTTTATTTGATGTTATGGATTACAAAAAAACGAACTGGAATCCATTACGTTACCAGCAAAAGCATTGTAATCAGATTACAAATATTTTTGAAAAACTAGATAATTCCTTCTCAGATTACTTTTAAATTCAGAAAGGATGTTTGCGAAACAAATCTTTGACACCTTCTGTTTTTATCAATGACATTCAAATCAACATTAAAACATTTGCACATTTAAATGCGTTTGATGGATCTGGGGGAAAAAAGCAGGAATAGGCTTTTGTAGTATTCAGTCCAAGCAATGTCTTCCAATGGTGCGACTGCTGTCGTCATCGAAAGATCATCCAACTTGAATAAACACTTGGAGGTAAGGATGACAGCAGTGGTGTAGCCTAGGGGTGATAGGGATATCACTTACTATTAATAGCTACTTAGTGCATTGGTGTGAATCACACTGCTGCTCTCTCATTTAGATAATTGCGCTTTACGGATTGTGGTTGATGTGGATGGCTGTTCACAAATGTACACTAACGTTCAAAAGTTTGGGGTCACTTAGAAATGTCCTCGTTTTTGAACTTTTTTGTCCATTAAAATAACATCAAATTGATCAGAAATATAGTGTACACATTGTTAATGTTGTAAATGACGATTGTAGCTGGCAAATTTTTTATGGAATATCTACATAGGCAGCAAACATCACTCCTGTGTTCCAATGGCACCATGTTTATCATTTCAAAAGGCTAATTGATCATTAGAAAACCCTTTTGCATTTATGTTAGCACAACTGAAAACTGTTGATTAAAGAATCAATCAAACTGGCCTTCTTTAGACTTGTTGAGAATCGGGAGCATCAGCATTTGTGGGTTCGATTGCAGGCTCAAAATGACCTGAAACAAATACCTTTCTTCTGAAACTCGTCAGTCTATTCTTGCTCTGAGAAATGAAGGCTATTCCATGCAAAAATATCCCAGAAATGTTCCATATGCACAAAAAGCTTATTTCTCTCAAATTCTGGTCACAAATTTATTTACATCCCTGTTAGTGAGCATTTCTCATTTGCCAAGATATTCCAGCCACCTGACAGATGTGGCATAACAAGAAGCTGATTAAACAGCATGATCCTCACACAGGTGCACCTTGTGTTGGGGACAATAAAAGGTCACTCTAAAATGTGCAGTTTTGTCACACAACAGAATGCCACAGATGTCTCAAGTTGTGAAGTAGCATGCAATTGGCATGCTGACTGCAGGAATATCCACCAAAGCTGTTGCCAGAGAATGGAATGTTAATTTCTCTACCATAAGCCGCCTCAAACGTTGTTTTAGAAAATTTGGCAGTACGTCCAACCGGCCACACAACTGCAGACCACATGTAACCACACCAGCCCAGGACCTCCACATCCGTCTTCTTCACCTGCGGGATCGTCTGAGGGGGAGGTTGGGGGTGCTGAGGACTATTTATGTCTGTAATAAAGCATTTGTGGGGGAAAACTAATTCTGATTGACTGGGTCTGGCTCCCCAGTGGGTCGGCCTATGCCCTCCCAGGCCCACCCATGGCTGCCATAGATTAGGGCCTAATTAACTGTAAATTAGTTCAATCATTGAGATTGTTGCATCTTGCATTTACATTTCTGTTCAGTATATATTTACATATTTCCAAGTCCTATTCTTGAAGATCAAGGGATATTACATCAATTGGAATGACTGGAAATCTGACAGACTTTTGTTTTTAATGTAAAGAAATGGCCCAATCATATTATTATCTGTAGTAGAAAGCAATGGGTTAGAAGAAGCCTATATAACCAACCTATAAAACAAGGATCATCAACTAGATTCATCACCAGGCCCTATCTTTTATTGAGCGAATGGTCGGTTGGCCGGAACATAATTACAGAGAATTTTTGGACTGCAAATTGACCACAGGAAGCCCAACAGATATGTTTGACTAAAACATAATCATTTCAAACTTTACTTACATTTGTATACGATCATATGTGTCTCTCTAGTATGCATGGGAATACTTGGAACATATTTCTTAAATAAAAATCACTTGGAGCTGATTTCCAGGTGTTTTTACAGCCTTTTATGTCCAACAATGTAAATAAAGAAATGTGTATATATTTTCTTTGCTCAGAAAACTTTGAAGGACAAATAAAACCACCCGCAGGCCACTAGTTGGGGAACCCTGCCACAAAATAAAAGGCAACATCCATTTATGGCCAGCTATGTAAACTCTAACATTGATTTATTCTACAATAGATGTCGTTCAATTGGTAATATACATTTCTTCTAATGGCTATTAAGGGCACAAGTAACTGGAAGTAATAAGATTACAAACTACATTCTGAGTTTTGGTCATTCAAAAGTTACATTACTGATTACAATTTTTGGACAGGTAACAGATTACATTTAGAAAGTAACATACCCAACCCTGAATGACGTGGACACATTTTTATATTATCACTTTTCCTGCAATAACTGGTACAGGACACATATTGTAGCTGGACTTTGTATTAACGACAATGATTAAACATAGTTCCTCACTGTTGCGTTTGCAGGAGACAAACAAGATCAACCATTTAGATCATGTAGTCAGCCTCCTGTTTCCTCATTTTGGTTATCTGGTGAAAGTAAATAATGCCAGCATGGTACCACATCCAGAGGTACATAAAATATTTACACTACTTGACCTTTTCTACATTCTGTTGCGTTACATCCTGAATTTAAAATGGATTCAATTTAGATTTTTTTTTTTTGTCGCTGGCTTACTCACAATACCCCATAATCTCAAGGTACATTTTCATTTTTTTTTTTTTACAAATTAATATAAAATGAAAAGCTGAAATGTCTTGAGTCAATACGAAGTCGCATAATAAGTGGCATGGACTCTGTGTGCGATAATAGAGTTTAAGATGATTTTTGAGCGACTACCTCATCTCTGTACCTCACACATACAATTATCTGTAAGGTCCCTCAATCGAGCAGTGAATTTCAAACACCGATTCAATCACAAAGACCAAGGACATTTTCCAATGCTTCGCAAAGAAGCAGACATTGAATATCCCTTTGAGCATGGTGAAATTATTCATTACACTTTGGATGGTGTATTAATACTCTACAAAGATACAAGTGTCCTTCCTAACTCAGTTGCCGGAAAGGACACCGCTCAAGGTTTTCACCATGAGGCCAATGGTGACTTTAAAACACTTGTACAGTGCCTTGCAAAGTATTCACCCCCCCTTGGCATTTGTAATCAATTTTAGAATAAGGCTGTAACGTAACATAATGTGGAAAAAGTCAAGGGGTCTGAAATGCACAGTACATTGGCAGAATGGTTGAAAATGACTGAATACCTCTTATGTTTTTACCCAGATCCAAACCCAATGCATATGCAAACATTACATCAGTGTGTGTGCGTGCGTGCCTTGTGCGTGTTAATTCAAAATAAATGTATTCGTCACATACGCAGTTTACAGCAGGTATAAATGGTGCAGCGAAGTGCTTATTTGCTAGCTCCCTCAACAGTGCTGGACAATAATCAATATCGATAAAAAGAGTCAAGTCAAAATACATTTTGTGTTTTAGTCTCCATATATTTAAAGACAGCCGCAGCCAACTGAGTCTGATTTAGTCCAGGAGACTCAGTCATGCAGCCTTGGCTTCGCCTCTCTCTTTCAGGCTTCTTGGTAAAGGCACACACACACGCACGCGACTCTACCTCACACATTCCCCATCCTAACCAATGTGGTCGTAATACAGAGCAATGTCTTTATAGTGCGTGTCTTATTGCAGGCATGGTATTCTCCCCCTGGCATAATAATCCCATTGATTTAGAATGATAATAACACACTTTATGGCTTTTGTACTGTCCTGTGTGTGTGTGTGTGTGTGTGTGTGTGTGTGTGTGTGTGTGTGTGTGTGTGTGTGTGTGTGTGTGTGTGTGTGTGTGTGTGTGTGTGTGTGTGTGTGTGTGTGTGTGTGTGTGTGTGTGTGTGTGTGTGTGCGTGCGTGAATGTGCGTGTGCGTGCGCGTGTGTGTTTATGTATCAGTTATAATAGCATGTTTTCTAGTCGCTACACACCATGTTATTTTCCTTTCTGTCTCCCTGCAGGAAAAACCACAGCGCTTTATGGAGTTTTATCTGTGATGTGTCTGTGATATTGCTCTATCATTTTCTGGGCTGAGGTGGAGATGGGTTCTGCAGGTCACGGCTGTTGGCCATGGGCTGAGGGGGAGATGGGTTCTGCAGGTCACGGCTGTTGGCCATGGGCTGAGGTGGAGATGGTTTCTGCAGGTCACGGCTGTTGGCCATGGGCTGAGGTGTAGATGGGTTCTGCAGGTCACGGTTGTTGGCCATGTGCTGAGGTGGAGATGGGTTCTGCAGGTCACGGCTGTTGGCCATGGGCTGAGGTGGAGATGGGCTCTGCAGGTCACGGCTGTTGGCCATGGGCTGAGGTGGAGATGGGTTCTGCAGGTCACGGCTGTTGGCTTTGGTGGAGATGGGTTCTGCAGGTCACGGCTGTTGGCCATGGGCTGAGGTGGAGATGGGTTCTGCAGGTCACGGCTGTTGGCCATGGGCTGAGGTGGAAATGGTTTCTGCAGGTCACGGCTGTTGGCCATGGGCTGAGGGAAGAAATGCTTATTCTGGTCTTACAAGTCAGGACTCTGAGCGGGCTACTACTTTCATTAGGACTCATTGTATTGGTCACTCTAGGCAACAAGCAGTCAACAACATTATAGAACTCCCCAAGGTAATTTCTGCACAAACACACATACCAGGACCCTGTTTCCCAGAAGCATCTTTAAACATTTATTTTTTAAATCTGATCTTTTATTAGATGTTTTTATTTTATATATATATATATATATATATAATTTTTTTACCTCTTTCTCCCAAATTTCATAGTCTTCAGTTGGTAGTTACTGTCTTGTCTCATCACTGCAACTCCCGTACGGACTCGGGAGATGCGGAGGTCGAAACACAACCCAACCAAGCCACACTGCTTCTTGACACAATGCCCACTTAACCCAGAAGCCAGCCGCACCAATGTGTCGGAGGAAACGTGCACTGCGCCCGGCCTGCCACCGGAGTCGCGAGTGCGCGATGGGACAAGGACATCCCTGCCGGCCAAACACTCCCCTAACCGGGACGACACTGGGCCAATTGTGTGCCACCCTATGGGTCTCCCTGTCGCGGCCGGCTGCGACAGAGCCTGGACTCGAACCCAGAAACTCTAGTGGCACAGCCTTAGACCACTGCACCACTCGGGAAGCCCTTCCCAGAAGCATCTTAAGTTCATCGTTAGAACCTTCGTAGGAGCATCTTACGAATCTTTCAGCTGTTTCCCAAAACCATCGTTACTAAAGTTGCACTTGAAAACGCACGTTATTTACCGACTGCCTCAGACCACTCGTAAGTGCGTCATTTTCACCCACTGAACAGCTCTGTGACTACCGAAAACATCAGAACGAAGGTGACTACAAAGTTGCAATTGTTACAAACAAGTGAAGGATAAAACGATGCTTCAAATGAAAGCTGAGATGACTGCATTAAAATATACTTACAGTAGGCATATAGACGACATATACTCAACAATAATATTCAACATGCAACAATTTCAAAGATTTTACTGAGTTACAGTTCATATAAGGAAATCAGTCAATTGACAGGGATGTGAAGAGGTTTGTGCACAACGTTTGCGAGAAATCAGCTTTTTGTGCATATGGAAATTCCCTTGTAATATCTAGTAGACTGAACCAACTTTGTTTGTTTATGCTCAAAACAATTTAAAAACAACCGAGGAGAAAATCTCTGTCCGTAGGAGAACAGTTGAAAGAAAAAAAAACTCTATAAATAATGAGTGTCCGTGTTACATGTGTTTGTGGAGGATGAGGTAAGGGTGTGGTGTGTGTGTGTGTGTGTGTGTGGGGGGGGGGGGTTAGCTTTTCAAGGCTACATATAAATTCAAGCCTGGTACCATACTGTAGAAGTGTGAATTTCAATTGTCATGCATTAGGTGGTATTTGGAGATTGGCAGTAGGAGTAGAAATTGAATTCCATATATTGTCCTCTCCTCCTCTCTCGAGTGTTAAGCTCCATGATACAGCCACTGTTTGCTTTAGAACGGAGAAGAGCTGTGGGCTTAGACTGAGAATAGCAGGGCTTTGTTTGCTAACTTATTGTACCACACACACACACACACACAAACTTAGACACACAGTGACACCCACACAAATACTCAGACAGTATTTCATTACACACTTTGCTTAACTTTGGAAAATATGCTAAAGCCTCTGCTATTTCGCGCTTAAATCTCTCCTTGGAGCAAAGCGTGTGGGGGAGAGCAATCATTGGTCTGGAGATTGAGGAAGTCACTTTTAACAATAGCCCGGTCTTATTTGTGGAAACTCTTACAGGGCCATTTCTGTGTCTCGCTCTCTTATAAAGTGTATATATATATATATATGTATATATATATATATATATATAATATATATATTTAAAGAATAAGGCCCGAGGGGTTGTGGTATATAGCCAATATACCACGGCTAAGGGCTGTTCTTATGCACAACGCAACGCTGCTTGCCTGGATACAGACTTTAGCCGTGGTATATTGGCCATACACCACAAACCCCCTAGGTGCCTTATTGCTATTATAAACTGGTTACCAATGTAATAAGAGCTGAAAAAAATACATGTTTTGTCACACCCGTGTTATATGGGATAGCGAGGATACTGGACAGATATTTCAAGGGGTGCGGGCATGAGACACAACCTCTATAGCACTGTGGCTCTGATCCTGAGCAGGTGTAAGTGTCTGCGATAGCAGAGAGCTGAACAGACAGCTCTAACAGGAACCTCTCTGATGGAATTACACACCTCCCTTCGCCTCCCCACTCTTTCTTCCCCTCTCACTCTTTCAGAGTCCATCTCCTCACTGCTCCTCCCTCTCCAAGCTTGCGCCACAACTTATCACTCTTCCTCTCTTGTCTATCTCTGTTCCTCTCTTACCCCCCCGCTATTTCTGGTGTAGGTTATGCGAGTGTTGATGGTTGGTTGTGACAGGGTTTGAGAAGGTGTTTAATTGTGATGGACCCTGTAGGGTGTTCTACACTTAGCTCTGTCTCACTGACATTGTGTGAAAGGCTACTTTAGGGAAATACCCCCCCCCTCTTTCCCCCTCTCTATATCCCCCATTCCAAGAGTCTTTGACCTCCATGGCTCATAGTCTAATCCATGCAAGGTCACATCCTGTGCGTGGGTACCTGTTTTTGTGTGTGTTGTCACCTAGTAGTTATTTATACTTCCTGCTGAGGTCATGTCTTCTGTTGTCTCTGACCTCTGACCTTTGAGTCATCCCCTGCGGTTGCCATGGGTTCTCTACAGGTCTGGATGGTCACTTTACCTGCTTTATAATGGCATGTTTGGACAAGTGGAGGCACAATATAAAAAAGTTGTACGAAGCATACATTTGCCGGAGGTTGCTGTGGTATGCTAATACAACAGGTGTAGACCTTACAGTGAAATGCTTACTTCCAAGCCCATTACCAACAATGCTTTAAGAAGTTTTTAAGAAAAAGTGTTAAGTAAAAAATAGAAAATAAAAAGTAAAATAAAAAGTAACAAGTAATTAAACCGCAGCAGTAAAATAACCATAGCGAGGCTATCTACAGGGGGTACCGGTACAGAGTCAATGTGCGGGGGTACCGGTTAGTCGAGGTAATTGAGGTAATATGTACATGTAGGTAGAGTTAAGGTGGCTATGCATAGATAATAAACAGAGAGTAGCAGCAGCGTAAAAGAGGGGTCTGGGTAGCCCTTTTGATGAGCTGTTCAGGAGACTTGTGGTTTGGGGGTAGAAGCTGTTACGAAGCCTTTTGGACCGAGACTTGGCGCTCCGGTACCGCTTGCCGTGCGGTAGCAGAGAGAACAGTCTATGACTAGGGTGGCTGGAGTCTTAGACCATTTTTAGGGCCTTCCTCTGACACCCCCTAGCATAGTGGTCTTGGATGGCAGGGAGCTTGGCCCCAGTGATGTACTGGGCCGTACGCACCACCCTCTGCAGTGACTTGTGGTCGGAGGCCGAGCGGTTGCCATACCAGGCGGTGATGCAACCAGCCAGGAGCACATTATCTCTCTCTATCTCCATTGTTATGACATAAGCACAGTACATTGAGCTGAGGAATTACAATAAAGACAGTAGTGAGTTCTACAGTATTACCAGTAGTCAAATCATTCGGCTCATGTCTTTGTGACGTGTTTCAGCTGCAGTCACAGGATCAACCAGTGCGTGGTCCATAATGCCACATCAGCTGATCAATAGCTAAGATTTAAGGATGAGATCAACCTACTGACCTTACATTCTGTGTGTGTGTGTGTGTGTGTCTGTGTAAGTGCTCCAAGAGCAGGAGGAACCTCCGCAGGGGTTCTCTCATCGCTATCTCCTTCTAGGAACACCGTGGGGGTTATAGAAGGCGTTGCATAGAAAAATACACATTAGTATGTTGAAGCCCTTGATTAATTAAGGACATGTTCTTGCCACTTTCCCACTAGAGCCTATAATACTCACACCCATCCATCCATCCATCCATCCTTTGTTTGTGTGTGTGTGTGTGTGTGTGTGTGTGTGTGTGTGTGTGTGTGTGTGTGTGTGTGTGTGTGTGTGCGCGTGTGTGTGTGTGCGCGTGTGTGTGTGTTTTTGCGTGTGTGTTTTTGTGCCGCCTGGCGTGTGTATGTGTATATACAGTTGAAGTCGGAAGTTTACATACATCTTAACCAAATACATTTAAACTCAGTTTTTCACATTTCCTGACATTTAATCCTAGTAAAAATTCCCTGTCTTAGGTCAGTTAGGATCACCACTTTATTTTAAGAATGTGAAATGTCAGAATAATAGTAGAGAGAATGGGTTATTTCTGCTTTTATTTCTTTCATCACATTCCTAGTATGTCAGAAGTTAACATGCACTCAATTACTGTTTGGTAGCATTGCCTTTAAATTGTTTAGCTTCTTTGGGACTGGGGGGCAGTATTGAGTATCTTGGATGAATAAGTTGCCCAGAGTAAACTGCCTGCTACTCAGGCCCAGTTGCTAATATATGCATATTATTAGTAGATTTGGATAGAAAACACTCTGAGGTTTCTAAAACTGTTTGAATGATGTATGTGAGTATAACAGAACTCATATGGGAGGCAAAAACTTGAGAAAAAATCCAACCAGGAAGTGGGAAATCTGAGGTTGGTAGTTTTTCAAGTCATTGCCTATCGAATATACAGTGTCTATTGGGTCATATTGCACTTCCTAAGGTTTCCACTAGATGTCAACAGTCTTTAGAACCTTGTTCTATGCTTCTACTGTGAAGTAGGGGGGAATGGGAGCTGAATGAGTCAGAGGTCTGCCAGAGTGGCATAAACTGATCACGCGTGCTCACGTGAGAGTTAGCTTGCGTTCCATTGCATTTCTACAGACAAAGGAATTCTCCGGTTGGAACATTATTTAATATTTATGATAAAAACATCCTAAAGATTATTTCTATACTTTGTTTGACATGTTTCTACTAACTGTAATATGACTCTGACTCTGTCGTCTGAACTTTTGCCTGGACTTGCCCTCGCGTTGTGAGTTTGGATTGTGTACTAAACACGCAAACAAAAATTAGTTATTTGGACATAAATTATGGACTTTATCAATTTAATCAAACATTTATTGTTGAACTGGGATTCCTGTGAGTGCATTCCAATGAAGATCATCAAAGGTAAGTGAATATTTATAATGCTATTTCTGACTTCTGTTGACTCCACAACATGGCAGATATCTGTATGGCTTGTTTTGTTGTCTGAGCGCTGTGCTCAGATTATTGCATGGTGTGCTTTTTCGGATAAAAGCTTTTTTGAAATCTGACACAGCGGTTGCATTAAGGAGAGGTTTATCTAAAGTTCCATGCATAACGCTTGTATTTTCATCAACATTTATGATGAGTATTTCTGTAAATTGATGTGGCTCTATGCAAAATCACTGGATGTTTTGGAACTACTGAACATAACGCGCCAATGTAAACTCTGATTTTTGTATATAAATATGAACTTTATCGAACAAAACACACATGTATTGTGTAACATGAAGTCCTATGAGTGTCATCTGATGAAGATCATCAAAGGTTAGTGATGAATTTTATCTCTATTTCTGCTTTTTGTGAGTCCTCTCTTTGGCTGGAAAAATGGTTGTATTTTTCTGTGACTAGTTGCAGACATAACATAATCGTTTGGTGTGCTTTCGTCGTAAAGCCTTTTTGAAATTGGACACTGTGGCTGTATTTACAACAAGTTGATCTTTAAAATGGTGTAAAATACTTGTATGTTTGAGGAATTTTAATTATGGGATTTCTGTTGTTTTGAATTTGGCGCCCTGCAATTTCACTGGCTGTTGGCGAGCTGGGACGCTACTGTCTCACATATCCCAGAGAGGTTAACTTGGGTCAAAAGTGTTGGGTAGCCTTCCACAAGCTTACACAATAAGTTGGGTGAATTTTTGCCCCTTCCTCCTGACAGAGCTGGTGTAACTGAGTCAGGTTTGTAGGCCTCCTTGCTCGCACAGGCTTTTTCAGCTCTGCCCACAGATATTCTATAGGATTAAGGTCAGGGCTTTGTGGTGGCCACTCCAATACCTTGACTTTGTTGTCCTTAAGCCATTTTGCCACGACTTAGTAAATATGGGGTCATTGTCCATTTGGAAGACCCATTTGCGACCAAGCTATAATTTCCTACCTGATGTCTTGATATGTTGCTTCAATATATCCACATAATTTTCCCCCTCATGATGCCATCTATTTTGTGAAGTGCACCAGTCCCTCCTGCAGAAAAGCACCCCCACAACATGATGCTGCAACCCCCGTGCTTCACGGTTGGCATGGTGTTCTTCAGCTTGCAAGCCTCCCCCTTTTTCCTCCAAACATAACGATGGTCATTATCGCCAAACAGTTCTTTTTTTGTTTCATCAGATCAGAGGACATTTATCCAAAAAGTATGATCTTTGTCCCCATGTGCAGTTGCAAACCGTAGTCTGGCTTTTTTTATGGCGGTTTTGGAGCAGTGGCTTCTTCCTTGCTGAGCGGCCTTTCAGGTTATGTCGATATAGGACTCGTTTTTACTGTGGATATAGATACTTTTGTACCCGCTTCCTCCAGCATCTTCACAAAGTCCTTTGCTGTTGTTCTGGGATTTATTTGCACTTTTCGCACCAAAGTACGTTCATCTCTGAGACAGAATGCATATCCTTCCTGAGTGGTACGACGGCTGCATGGTCCCATGGTGTTTATACTTGCGTACTATTGTTTGTACAGATGAACATGGTACCTTCAGGAGTTTGGAAATTGCTCCCAAAGATGAACCAGGTCTTGGCTGATTTCTTTTGATTTTCCCATGATGTCAAGCAAAGAGGCACTGAGTTTGAAGGTAGGCCTTGAAATACATCCTCAGGTACACCTCCAATTGACTCAAATTATGTCAATTAGCCTAACAGAAGCTTCTAAAGCCATGACATCGTTTTCTGGAATTTTCCAGGCTGTCAATTTAGTGTATGTAAACTTCTGACCCACTGGAAGTGTGATACAGTGAATTATAAGTGAAATAATCTGTCTGTAAACAATTGTTGGAAAATTACTTGTCATGCACAATGTAGATGTCATAACCGACTTGCCAAAACTATAGTTTGTTAACAAGAAATTTGTGGAGTGGTTGAAAAATGAGTTTTAATGACTCCAACCTAAGTGTATGTAAACTTCCGACTTCAATTGTATATATATGTATACATGTGACATCAGGTGTGAGCAGAGCCATGCATGTGCATCCTGGATGTGAGTAATAATGTATGCATCTCCATACTACAGTGGTTGGATGTAGGGCTGTTACGGTGACTGTACCTCTGCCACACTGGCGGTTACGAGTCATGACAGCTGTCAAATTCCATTTGACCGTTTTGTCACGAGAATTAGGCTTTTCCAAGCTCTGATGTTGCTGATGGTCATTAGTAGCCTATGATGGTCATTAGTAGCCTAACAAACTTGCTAACTACCTGGTACTCAGCACTCTATTGTCCCTCTAATCACTCTGACATCAATGCAAATGTAATCTAAAATCTAATCAAACACCTCATGAGAGCCCATGAGCTCATGTTGTCCAACATTTCTATAGGCTATGCAATTGAGTGAGAAAACAGAGTTTTGATGGCCTCTATTAAAAAGCGGAGGATCCCATCAGCTTTCTATAGGCTAGGCCTATTACATTTTATTCATGAACTTTCCTAATGTAAGCACATTGCTTCACTTTAACACAGGAACATAGCCTACCTGGCTGGCATGAAAATGAACCATGGGCAAATGCGTCCTCCATCCACTATTTAAGTGCATAGATGACATGTATTTTTAATCCCATGCCCCTGTTCCGAGACAGGTGCGTGATAATGGTTAATTCTAAATCAAAACCAATTTCACACATATATTATTTAGTTTTAAGCACAGTAATCCTCTTTATAACCGGCGTAGAGGTATACATAGGCTGTGCGTGAGTTTCAATTTTGGGGAAGATCATTTTCACCATAAAAATTAACCTTTATAATAAAGCATTACATGCATTATCGCATTTGTGAGCAGTGTTTGCCCGCTAATTGATCGCATTTTTAAACGTTTGCGTCTATTGCCTATGCCGTGTCCGCATTGCTGCGTTTATCAACATTTTAAGCTAAACGATCAGCTGATCAGTTTTTTGTTTGATCCGAGTGGTTGTATTAATTTGGGATCCCACAACAGTCTCAGAGTTTGTTTTTGGGATATTTATTTATTGCACAGAAAGTCAAGTTGACCAATAGAATAGGTCAACTTTTGTACTATGGGGATGGTATGTGGACAGTTCTAACATCTTCAATATGACATGGAATTCAATAAGAGGGACGCACACAGTTGCGTCCCCGATGTGTCTGTCTGTAGCCTACTTCTTAGCTGAAATGCCTGTGAGAAGGACCCGATCACGTGACGGACATTGGCTACATCTGAGAGAGCCAAGTGAGTGAGAGGTGCATAGCACGGCAGCCGGGAGAAGGGAATTAGAATTAGTGTATATTCAGCCCAAGGGCACAATGGCCACTTTGGCCACAAAAGGCATGGATTTTCTTAGGGGGCATTACAGCCACACAATGGGGATGCCGCCGAGAAATTCAAGGCCTTCTGAGAATATTATCAAATGCTTTACAAATTGTGAATGAGAGACTGATGAAGTTTGTGTAGCTTGCAACTTTTTTCAAATCATCATTCGAGTCCCATCATTCAGCCTTAGAATGTATTAAAAATCAAAACATATAGCCCAACATTTGAATCACAACTAAAGTTGCATAAAGAACTCTAAATTAAAGCATATAGGACCAGTTTCTTTGTTAACCTCGCACCACAGAATAGTTGCGTGTGCGCACTAACTCTGAAATCATTTCGAGAAAATACTTTCTATTTTATTAAGCTGTGTTCAATTATATTCTTCATACTTAAAAAAAATAATACAAACATAATGCCACGTAAATCTTGTCTGCTCAATGAACAAGTGTAGCCCACAGCTATATGGTATAGCCATTTCAGGGCCTAACATAAGGACAACTCAGAGTATGCTATTCGGTTCTTCTTAAATAGACTACATTTTATTCATATCATGTTTCTTTAGACCTGTCTAAAATAAATAATGGATTTACTGTGATGGTGTAGGCTATATTAAATTGATATATTAGTCTTTTTAAAATGTAGATGTTCCAAAGGTGTGCATCAGTGGCTTGTAGGCTATGCGCGGAAGCCAGGATATGCTAAACGTGTTTATGCTAATTTAACGGTCAATTATGTTGAGACCGGCAGTTATTTGCTTGACAATCACCTGGCTGACAACATTTTGTGACCTCCACAGCCCTAGTTGGAGGTTAGTTACAGAACCTAACTGCGTAATGACACATAACAGGAGGAATCCACAGACACGCATATTGCGCCACTCAAGTGTATGTGTCTGCTTTAGGTGCATGTGTGTCTGTGTTGGTACTGTATGTGTACTCAGGCACGTGCTAGGTGGTGGGCAGAGGTGCAATGCATTTCTAAAATGTCATTGTTATGTTGTTAATGCAATACGTTGCAACACTGTCTGTACTCATTAGACACTGTATGGAATAGATAATGGGTCTTCATTATACTGCAGAGTTTCTCTCCAGTTCTGTACAGTCACTGCTCATTTGATTTGACTGTTTGGTTGACAGAGACCTTTGGGTGCCCCGAGGCCTCCAGTACCTGTACTGTTGGTTATTTCAAACTCCTCTATCCTCCCCTCTTCTCCTGCTGTCACCTGTTGATTCTCTCATCTTCTCCTCTCCTACTGTAATCTGTAACTTCTCTCCTCCTCGAATCTCTCTCTCCTGTGACGACTCATTTACAGAGCTGACTTAATCAGATGTGCCCCAGCAGAGAGCAGTATTTTGGAGCCGTGTGTGTTTTGAGAGACAGAAAGTGAGCTGTGTGTGGCCTGCAGATAGCAGGGCTTAGCAGAAGGGGGACTGCACTGTAAGCCCTCAATTATATGCCCGACAGACTGATACGGCATTGAGACACGAAAGTAAGTGTGTGTGTGTGTGTGTGTGTGTCAGAGAGGGAGCGAGACAGACACATTTGTGTATGTTCCATGCGTTTGTCTGTCATAGTCCTTTCTGATAAATTGACGAGCTCTTCTCCTCTGCGACTGACTGTTGTCTCTTCCAGCAGACAGAATAACACAGCACATTGGCCTTCTGCTCTCAATTCAGTTCAATTCAAGGGGCTTTATTGGCATGGGAAACATATGTTAACATTGCCAAAGCAAGTGAAGTAGGTAATAAACAATAAAAATGAACAGTAAACACAACACTCACAGAAGTTCCAAAATAATCATGACATTTCAAATGTCATATGTATAAATACAGTGGTGTATCTATCTCTTTCTTTCTCTCTTTCTTTCTTTCTCTCGTTCTTTCTTTCTTTCTCTTTCTTTCTCTCTCTCTCTGACTCCTGGTACAGGGGAGGCTTTTCCCCTCACTGCCCTGATACACAGATGGGTGGGGGGAGGGAGGGAGGGAGTGGGGGTAAGGTGAAGAGAAGATGTAGATGGAACTCATTTGATAGTTTCTTTTGTAAAATATGTATTCCTATTTAGTCTTTGGCCCACCGAGATATCAAGAGGAAACCAAACATAGTCCTCATCCACAGCTCGATTAAACCAGCATTGGTCTCTCATTACTGTACAATGTTCATTTGAGCTATTAGTTTTATGTACAGGCTGTGCCCAGAGTGAAACAACCTTCACATCCTACTGGGCAGGACAATTAGAGTGACCTTATACTGGGCAGTTGCTTTGTTCAAACAGCAAAGTATTGCTTTGTTCAGGTAACACTGTGCTTGTTGCTGTTAGTGTGAATTTGATTACAGAGTTAACTCAGTCACTGCTGATATAGCCACATAACCTTAGTGCGGTACACCACTGTTGGCTCATACTGCCTCCATGTTATTAAACCCATGTGATGATATCAATGGGCCCACTATTAACCGCTTCACTGCTCTGCTATAGCCCCATAACCTTCCATGGACAAAGTTACTACTACACCTCACTGTACTATTGTCTTATTGTGAACCTCCATATTAACCCTCTATGGGGCTTCGAGGGGTGCACTGCTGATAAATCCAAATAACCCGTAATACCCAGAACCCTGCTCAGGCCACTGGAGACAGACAAAGCAGTCCTTTCAGACAGCCTGGCAGGAAAACTGTCATTAAGGGACCAAGTACTACTACCTTTCATTAGAGCATATTATTCTAGAGTAAACTCCCATAGGACCCTTGTCTTACAACACACACGCAAACACTCCCCGTTATTAGGGGATATTAGCCTACATAAGGCCAAAGGCCCAAAAGGGCCCTATCGAACAACAAACAAAACACACACACACACACCCTGGTCGAACTTGGATAAACACATAACGTAACTGTTATGGGACCATTTAGCCTGTGAGCCAGAGGGGAAGTGGCAGCACATACAGCCTGTTTAGTGTTTAGCTATAGAAATATGAGACGGTCAATGTTTCCATCCTCACTTATACTTTATGGGATGGAAATTGTAGCTTTCTTGTAAATTGTTTTTATAGCTAGAAAACACACAAGCGCATACACACACATACACTTGTGTGTGCACACACAGTATTATCAAAGCACAGACTATTCATTTACCCGATTATTTAGCTTGGATACAAACACCTACTGAGCGCTCATGGAACCCGAATGTACGTCTTCACGGTTTTATTGAGAGGGAAACGGAATTAGGCTGAGACTCAGATTTTTCTCTTTAAAATGTATGTCAAACAAACAGCATTTGATTTCAAAGTTTAACAAACCATATAACTCTCTCTCTCACAATGACTACTTTTAACAATTTACACTGAAAATGTGTCAGAAGTACATTCACTTGAAGAACAGTGCAGATGCAACGATTGGTAACCTTTTGATGATTTAAGTAGAAATTGTGCACAGATATAGAATTTTAAAACGCTGTTATATTAAATGAAGTGCCCTTTAATATAGACCACATGGAAAATTCTATAAATTTGCTAAAGTGCCAACTTCTGGGAAGATTTGAACCCACTTAACCCCAGCATTTATCTTAAGTTTTCACCAGAATCGTAAAAACCTAGTTATTTTGTTGCTTTGATAAAGTCATTTCTGAAGATGATTATTTAGATTATATAGTGTATAATTTTAAGGTAAAAAAACAACAACCTGTCCCTCATTTTAAGGTCAACCCAGATACGTCAACGGAACTCTCCTTTTAATATGGTGAAACTATTCCCTTTTTTTTTTTTTTAAGAAACGTTGAATATCTAATAGTCAATTCATAGTGTGAGAGCAGGTGAGCTGATACAGCTTTTTTTTATGTCCTTTTTGTGTTGGGAAACTGAGCGGGTTGGGCATAAGACGTCAACTTTGTTACCCATAGATATACAGGCTAGAAATGTTTTAACAATATATATATATTTTTTAAAGTGTGTAGCTTGCATTCAATTTCCCCTCCCTGTTGCACACTACAAGCTTCCATTTCTCCTGTCAAAAGGGGGCGGGGGTGTATGGATGATTTGGAAGAAAAAGCTGTCAACCCTGCCACTTAATAAAGTCATTTTTGTTATTTAACCTCTTGAGATGGTTAAACTTATTATTTTATGAAGTTGAACATGTGCTCTTTATGACAATGTTCAAATTAGGTGGAATTAAACGCTTTCCACACTCAAAAGGCACCTAATTGGCGGAACGACACATCTATTTCTCAATACATGGTTAGAATACAGAATCTCCCTAGCTACCGCACAGCCAAGTGTATGTTGAGTGTTGTATTGAACATGGGCAGGGATTGGGCTTGTATGCATGCTTATCCTATGCTTATTGAACAGTGCGGCAGCTTACAGTAGCAATGGCAACAGCGTGTGTCATGTGGCTATAGTCAGTAATAACATTAGAGGAATCACATTAGGCTTTGGTTTAGGTTTATCAGGCAGTATTCCTACGAGTCAGTATTATTCAATTCAGTATTAATATTTGAAAATAAATTCAGAGTCAAAGTGTGTGTGTGTGTGTGTGTACGCACACACAATGGAGACAGATGCACTTGAGCACAATTTCGAGTCTCTTAGCAAAAGGTCTGAATACTTATATAAATAAGGTGTTTTTGTTTTTAATACATTTGCAAACATTTCTAAAGACTTGTTTTCGCTTCGTCATTATTCGGTATTGTGTTTAGATTGCTGAGGGAAGGGTTTTATTTAATCCATTTTAGAACAAGGCTGTAACGTAACAAAATGTGGGAAAAAGTCAAGTGGTCTGAATACTTTCCGAAGGCACTGTATATATTGTGTGTGTCTGTCTCCGGGGCGGTCTACAATAAGCTTTCTCTTCCTTCCCTTATTATTCTGTTGTCATAGTAGCAGTGGGCTGGCCTGGCACTAGCCGTTACACTGAGTGACAAAAAAACATTAAGTCACTGACGTGTGTGCGCGCGTCAGTGACAGGAAGACAGATTGCAGCTCATTCTAGAACATGACATTCTAATCATTGGGTATGTTAATTAAGGCCACTGTATTGGAATGTTTCATGGGGGAACGGTCAGGTGGAACACTTTATGGCCGTCAACACTGAGAGGGGTGTGTGTGTGTGCAACAGGAATCTGTGTGTGTGTGTGCTTGTAGGTGTGCGTGCCTGTGTGTGTTATCCAATTCTTGATTCAACTTGATTCTGACAAAATGTGGTTTTATGACAACCTTTTTGCCCTCATAGGCTTTTGCAAGCTTTTGTGTGTCTCTGTGTAAGAAATCGAGAAAAAGCGAGATAGATAGTGTATGAGTCTTTCTAATTCTTGATATTGTCTAATAGTGTCACTGTCACCCACCGGGGTTAGCTAGACAATTGTAGCACCTTGAGTGTGCTGGCATACCACTGAATGACACGTACAGTATCAGTCAAAAGTTTGGAAACACCTACTTATTCAAGGACCATAGAGTGAATGAAAAGCAGCCAAGAAGTGCTCAGCATATGTGGGAACTCATTCAAAACAGTTGGAAAAGCATTTCAGGTGAAGCTGGTTGAGAGAATGCCAGGAGTGTGCCAAGCTGTCATCAAGGTGGCTACTTTGAAGAATCTCAAAAATAAAATATTTGTTTAACACTTTTTTGGTTACTACATGATTCCATATGTGTTATTTCATAGTTTTGATATCTTCACTATTATTATTTTTACCTCTTTGGGATAGGGGGCAGCATTTTCACTTTTGGATAAAAAGCATGCCCAATTTCAACTTCCTGCTACTCATGCCAAGTATTGGCATGCAAATTAATTACTTAAAAATCATACAATGTGATTTTCTGGATTTTTGTTTTAGATTCCGTCTCTCACAGTTGAAGTGTACTACCTATGATAAAAATTACAGACCTATACATGCTTTGTAAGTAGGAAAACCTGCAAAATCGGCAGTGTATCAAATACTTGTTCTCCCCACTGTATATGGACGGAATTAATCTAACAAAAGGACCAGTTGTGATGTTTGTGGGACATATTGGAGTGCCAACAAAAGAAGCTCGTCAAAGGTAAGGCATGTTTTATATTTTATTTCTGTGTTTTGTGTAGCGCCTGCAGGTTTGAAATATGCTACCCTCTTTGTTTACTGTTGTGCTATCATCAGATAATAGCTTCTTATGCTTTCGCCGAAAAGCCTTTTTAAAATCTGACACGTTGGCTGGATTCACAACGAGTGTAGCTTTAATTGAGTATCTTACATGTGTGTTTTAATGAAAGTTTTGATTTTTATATAAAAAATTTAAAATTGCCCTGCTGCATTTTCCCAGTTTTTTGCCCAAGTGGGACACAACCGTCCCCTATACCATAATTAAAGAAAGAAAAACCCTTGAATGAGTAGGTGTGTCCAAACTCTTGACTGGTACTGTATATAGTATACTGCTACAAGGCTAGCTTCCACCATCCATGTCGCTTTATACAGTACCATCTCTACTGTGTGTGGGAGACTGTCAGCTAGTCACAGAGAGAGAGGGAAGCAGTTGTAGTGCTGCTCACAGTTAAGTGATTCAGTGTTATGTTTACCAAGTTCCAATTGAATCATCTGTTGTTGTTGTTTATTACTTTGTTGTTGTTGCTGCTGCTAGGGTGTGCGTTGGTGGCAGCAATTTGGGCGATTTGCAAGAACAAAAACAGTTAAATGGTTTTCTAACAATTGTATGAGCCATTGAAGTTCAAGAGAAGATGTTTGTTTGCAGTATGATGCTAAATGCTACTTCATCCCATGTTAAGGGATATACATCTATTCCGTTCGTTGGCTCTGTTTACAATGGTGTATTTTTGTTGATTTATCCTTTATTTTATCAGGGCATTATAGTTGTGTGTGTTTTGCCCACTTTTCTAGCTACAGTATAAGTATTGGGTAGAAACCCCCTCCGTGGTGTGTGTGTGTGTGTGTGTGTGTGTGTGTGTGTGTGTGTGTGTGTGTGTGTGTGTGTGTGTACACGAGTGAATATTTCATCACATTTACTCTCCACGGATCAGCAGCAGGCAGAGAGGATCATGGTCCATGTGATAGTGTTTGATGGAATGTTCCAGACAGATATCTGATATGTGCTGTACAGTACTGTGGAAGTGGGTTGTGGAATGTTGCCTTTCCAGCCAGTGCCTGCTACGGTAGTAGTTATTTAATGGGATGGTGTGAGCATTGTGATTTAGCAGGGTCTGCTAGCAGCAACCGTCTGTCTGTCTCTGTGATGAAGAGGAATCCACTACAAGGTTACCACAAATAAATATGGCCGCCCACTTACATCATCAATCAGCGTAGAGTTATGTCAGTGGGCAAAGCCTGCTTGTAAACTTATCAGAGCTTGCCAGATTCATATCTCTTCTTGAGGAGATGGGAATAAGAAATACGTGGAATTTATAGTATTAGTTGCACAAACTAAAAAAAAGAAATACATTTGAAGTCTGAAGTTTACATACACTTAGGTTGGAGTCATTAAAACTTGTTTTTCAACCACTCCACAAATGTCTTGTTAACAAACTATAGTTTTGGCAAGTCAGTTAGGACATGTACTTTGTGCATGACACAAGTCATTTTTCCAAATATTGTTTACAGACAGATTATTTCACTTATAATTCACTGTATCACAATTCCAGTGGGTCAGAAGTTTACATACACTAAGTTGACTGTGCCCTTAAACAGTTTGGAAAATTCCAGAAAATGATGTCATAGCTTTAGAAGCTTCTGCTAATTAACATCATTTGAGTCAATTGGAGGTGTACCTGTGGATGTATTTCAAGGCTACCTTCAAACTCAGTGCCTCTTTGTATGACATCATGGGAAAATCACAAGAAATCAACCAAGACCTCAGAAAACAAATTATAGACCTCCACAAGTCTGGTTCGTCCTTGGGAGCAATTTCCAAACGCCTGAAGGTACCACGTTCATCTGTACAAACAATAGTACGCAAGTACAAACACCATGGGACCACGCAGCCGTCATACCGCTCAGGAAGCAGACGCATTCTGTCTCCTAGAAATGAACGTACTTTGGTGCGAAAAGTGCAAATCAATCCCAGAACAACAGCAAAGGACCTTGTGAAGATGCTGGAGGAAGCGGGTACAAAAGTATCTATATCCACAGTAAAACCAGTCCTATATCGACATAACCTGAAAGGCCGCTCAGCAAGGAAGAAGCCATTGCTCCAAAACTGCCACAAAAAAGACAGACTACGGTTTGCAGCTGCATATGGGGACAAAGATCGTACTTTTTGAATATATGTCCTCTGGTCTGATGAAACAAAAAAAGAACTGTTTGGCGATAATGACCATTGTTATGTTTGGAGGAAAGGGGGAGGCTTGCAAGCTGGAGAACACCATCCCAACCATGAAACACGGGGGTGGCAGCATCATGTTGTTGGGGGTGCTTTGCTGCACTTCACAAAATAGATGGCATCATGAGGATGGAAATTTATGTGGATATATTGAAGCAACATCTCAAGACATCGGTCAGGAAGTTAAAGCTTGGTCACAAATGGGTCTTCTAAATAGACAATGACCCCAAGCATACTTAAAAAGTTGTGGCAAAATGGCTTAAGGACAACAAAGTCAAGGTGGAGTGGCCATCACAAAGCCCTGACTTCAATCCTATAGAAAACTTGTGGGCAGAACTGAAAAAGTGTGTGCTAGCAAGGAGGCCTACAAACCTGACTCAGTTACACCAGCTCTGTTAGGAGGAATGAGCCAACATTCACCCAACTTATTGTGGGAAGCTTGCGGAACGCTACCCGAAACGATTGACCCAAGTTAAACAATTTAAAGGCAATGCTTCCAAATACTAATTGAGTGTTTGTAAACTTCTGACCTACCGGGAATGTGATGAAGGAAATAAAAGCTGAAATAAATCATTCTCTCTCCTATTATTC
Organism: Oncorhynchus kisutch; assembly: GCF_002021735.2. Lineage (NCBI taxonomy): Eukaryota > Metazoa > Chordata > Actinopteri > Salmoniformes > Salmonidae > Oncorhynchus > Oncorhynchus kisutch. The sequence goes on from NC_034176.2 coordinate 41,050,164, forward strand.
TGACATTTCACATTTTTAAAATAAAGTGGTGATCCTAACTGACTGTAGACAGGTCATTTCTACTAGGATTAAATGTCAGGAATTGTGAAAAACTGAGTTTAAATGTATTTGGCTCAGGTGTATGTAAACTTCCTACTTGTCATTTTAAGATCCCTTGTATGTCAGCCTCCTACTCCTCATGAGTTCAACGGTTGGTTCAGTGTGTCTGAGGGAGGGAGGCAGGCCGTGGGGATTTCTATAGGAATGGACCGCTGGTTTAAGAATTGCTTTCTGACCCAAGGAATCATTCTAGTCTAGAAGTCAACAGGACTCAAAGTCTCTCAGAGGCCAGAACAAAACCAGCCATTTTCTAGTTCACAGGTCATAGTTAGGCCTCATTTGTATGCTCTCAGTACATTAACAACATAATCAGCAGCTGATCTCACATTGAACAGCAACTCATGTCAGATGACTGATCACAATGAATGAGGAAAGGAAAGGTGCATTGCAGACGTATTACAGCAGGGCATTGTTGTTTCCCACCCAGTCTGCCAACACAAACATCACAGAGCCCATATACAGCTCATAGCCCAGCGAGGTCTATTATCTTCCCCTGGTGCCATGTCCAATAGCAGAGTGTGGTTAACAACATGGCCGCCCGCGGTTCTCTGGATGTCTTTCACTGTTTCTTTCCACCCTCATGCTTGCATTTAACACACTTTTTTCACAAGAGCTGAGTTAAGAGCCAAGAGCAAGCTGGAGGTAGTGTAGTGACTAGTCAGTATGGCCAGAGGGCATGATAACACTATAGAACAGTAGTTTTATAGCCCAGAGGGCTGTTTTGTTTTCTCATGACCAACCAGGTACGGTATTTGGCTGTCGTTAATTACTCCGGTACAGACTTTCCTGGCGACTTTAAAATATTTACCTCAGCGAGAGTCAGCGAACACACTGTGGTTTGTTTAATGGGGTGTAAAATGCTGCGCTCCACCTGTGTGGTGATGATTAATGCCTCACAGACACCGTGGAACACAGAGACTTTATTTTCTTGTTTTGGCGCTCGCCAGGAAAACAGTTAAGAAATAGAGGAGAAGAAAAAAACTCACAAAATGTTTGAATGGATCCGTGAAGTTGCCGTCGCGCTCCATTTGTTCCTCGCTCGCGCCCCCAAATGACTAATGTTACGGTTAGGAGAGGCTCCACCATCAACAGAGGCAAACCAGCGAGACGCCCAAATCGGGCCTGTTATGTCAATTACGCTGACGTGTGTGTGTATGTCTATGTATGAACACCAGGCTGGCCTCGTGCTTAGAAGTCCTTCTAATTACAGTAGGAAGAGTTGTACCTTGTGACACCTCGCCACCTCGACACTTCATCATCAAAGGAGACGGGCTGCTCTGCTAACATGGCTGCCCTTTGCCTTTTCATGTTTTCTCCGACAACTAATTAGATTTTGCACCGTGTTTTGAACTTCTCTTCTCATCATTACCTGTATCATTATGCTGTCTGTCTTTGATTACTGACCAGAAGTCATTGCCCTTAGACAGTCTACTGTATATCTGTGTGTGGGTACAATAGGCCTGAAACTCCCCCCTCACCAAGCGTAGACCGACAGGGCCCTGCCCTCCATCACCTTGCTAGATACAACACAGGGTGTATCTGTGTTGCACTGCATGTTGCCGGAACGTTCTAATAGCGTTTCCATTCACAGGAAGGCATGACGTCATACAGTAGAGATGGCAGCCGCTGGGCTGGTATAATGCGAGTGGATTGAACATTTGAAACGCTGACGTTAGGGAGCCTTATTTTGTATAAGCTACTTTTACTGCGTGTCTTGGCGCTCTTCCAGATGAGTGTCTTGGTATATAGAAGTTATAGAGCACTGAAATAAGTTATAAACCCCTGCCTGAAGGAGTGGGGTCAACTTGTTATGTACTTCCATGATAAACGCCTTCAAAAACAGAGAAAGGGATATAGGCCTTGTTTGATAGCCAGCCTCTCCTATTTAATCAGAAGTGGGTGTATTTCACATTGAAAAGCTGACATGGATCGCTTTTATGACAAATTAGAAGGGACACTCATCTAAAATGCGTGCTGGACAGGATTGGAAATGCGTTTTACACTGGTAAGCATCTCTAGTGTTAATTAATAAAACTTTCTCTGCCAGAGGTAGATTAATTACCGTTTTGCTGTTGCTTTATCGTACTCACGTAGGCGGCAGCCGCTGATTGGCTGATACCCGGGGTGCGGGGTGGTTTGAGTTGTCAACAATGCAGCATGACAGAAATATGACGGCGAGGCCTCCTGAGTGACAGCCTTCCGTTACTCGGAGACGTGAATCCCTCTGTCCTTCGACTATTGTTGGATGTTCATGTCCGGTTTATCAGGTCCCAGGCTCCCATTACTATTAGGATTATTTATTTACCAGTTAATTACAATTAGCTTTTTACTTTAGCCCCATCTGTACCTGATAGAGTAGATCTAGTCTCACGTGCGGAAGTAACCCATCTGGCGCGGCAGTCATTGGGATGGAGACTAGAGCAGATCCAGAATTTCTGACTGAACGCATATTTCAGCACCCCAGGATGGTCAAATTACTTTGTTCTGTTATAATTTATGTTATGAAATCCTGCGATTTCGTTCGGGCAGTGTCCCCCTCCCATTGCAAATTGCTGGCTAAAAAATCCAAGCAATGTTCTTAAAGCCTATGCAGTCACTGAGGGGTAGAGTAGTGTCGTGTCTTGACTGTCATTAATTTGTTACACGATTAAATTAATCATATAACAATTAATTACGTACTAATCTGGGGCACCACGGGAAAAGTTATTTATCCATTTTCTATCTCCCGACTAAACTCTAAAGATCAGTATTAGTCAATTCATTAATTATTATTTACCTTCAGTCTCAATCTGAATGTCTCAAATTTCTTGGATATTTGTACGAACCCTAGCATAAATGATAAATCAGCGATAAACAAATTGGCTTAATTATTAATTTACTAACTAACTAAATTATCACACAGAATTACATAAGCACACAAACAGGATAGCTTACACATTGATTACTACACAATGCAATGAAAATCCCTAGTGGACTAAACCGATATGACAGCTTGTTACACAGAATGGCAGATTCAAAAGAGGGGGAAAGGGAGAGAGAAAAGAATTCAACTATCGTACAGACCGCTTATAACTATGCTCATGGATATGCAAATACTTTGCACATGAACGGCCGCTCATTCGAAAGAATTGCAATGTATATATTTATGTGTCTTTGAAAGTCTTTGCTTTCTCTCTGTTGAAAACACTCGATCCATCTACGGGGAGTAATTAGACAGGAAGTCTCTAGTTGTATAAGTCTCTGGTTGTCCACCAGAGATCACCATGTCCTTTGTAGTTGTAGTAGGTTGGTCTTGGAGTATCTGTTAGAGCAAATCTTCCAGACGTACCAATGTTCGTTGAATGGATCTTTCAAAGTACCACCTGGTGGTTCTCAGTCGAGTTTACTAGACTAAAGAACTTGAACAGCTGCAGACTAAATGTTCCTGTGTAGTCTTCTTCTTCGAGAGAGAGCTTCAGAGTTTTTAACCATTTCAACGTGAGGCCACGCTCCACGTTTTTCTGGTCTCATAGAGTCTAACCATTCGTGACATCCGGTTCAACACCGCCTGCCTGCTTGGTCTAATGTAGAGCTAGAACCATTTAACACGTTCGTAGCAACCCGGCCATGTACTGGTCTCTAGAGATTTAAATTCCTACCATTTTAACGTGCAGCCACGCTCCACGTTTTTCTGGTCTCATAGAGTCTAACCATCCGTGACGTCCAGTTCAACACCGTCCGCCTGCTTGGTCTAATGTAAATTTAGTCAGGAGGGGTTTTATGCACTCTGGCAAAAGGGGGCGTTCCATGAAGCCGACATAATGTCTGTGCTCACGTGGGTGTGGTCAGAAGGCTAACATCACATTTCATCTTCACACAAATAGTTTCATATTTAATCCTATAAGTTTCACAACATTTGGATGTAAACCTGACAAATGAGAAATATACACATTCAGAGATACAGTTATGTTGTTATACCGTCCTTAATAAGATCCCAAAACAACAACTGATCTGACATAATTGTTTTTTAAGTACCCATGGACCATTCCAATTGTTTGGATTACAGAAATATTGTTTCATTATCCAATCTTGGATGTCACAGTACTACAAAATCTCTCTGTTGTAACAAATTGATTTTTTACTTCCATTTCTGCAGAGGGGGAGAGAAAGAGTTCCTGCAGGTATTTACGACCGTCATAAAACGGCCAACTTCACCCCCCTCTGCGGGAGAGAGAGGGCGCTGTAGAGCGAACCCACTCTAACCTGATCCTTCAGATCTTCACCGGAGAGTCATGACAGTAGTAACTGAACAGCTTGTTTTAAACAATATATTTTTGAAACAGGAAAATATACAAATGAACCACACTTTTATGAGCATTTAAAATGTAACCCATTAATTATTTAATATACAGTGCCTTTGGAAAGTATTCAGATCCCTGAACTTTTTCTACATTTTGTTAGTTTCCAGCTTTATTCTAAAATTGATGAAATAGTTTTTGTCCTCATCCTCATATTTTTTTTTTTATAAATACAAAATATAGATATTTTTCCAATCACAAGTGGGGCGCCATCCCTAACGCCCTATAGTGGACAAAAAATGGAAAGCACAAAAAGTCCTGGCTTAGTAGTTATGGTGTACCCTGTGATGCAATGCTACAGGGTGATATTTCATAGATATTACTTAGTTTTGATATTCGTCAGTCAGCCGAAACCACAGTAGTTTATAGAACGTTCGGTAGCAGTTTAAAACAGTGTAATAAAAGAGTCACAGTATCAAAGAGAATCTATATATATATATATATCACCCTGACTCTTTTATTACACTGCTAAAGTGTGTGTATATATATATATATATATATATATATATATATATATATATATATATATATATATATATATATATATGTATATATATATGTATATATATATGTATATATATATATATATATATGTATATATATATGTATATATATATATATGTATATATATATATATATATGTATATATATATGTATATATATATATATGTATATATATATATATATATATATATATATATATATATATATATATATATAATAAAATGCAAGCGTCAAAATAGTGGCTCTGAAGATGACTTCAGTCACTGTGTTGCAGCACAATATTGTACTGTGTTATTAATTCAATTTAAAAAGTGTGGTGCAGCATGTGTGAAATATGCTGAAGGTAACCTAGCGGTTAGAGCACTGGGCCATTAACCCGAAAGGCCGACAAGGTTTACCCTTGTCGAGCAAGGCACTTAACCGTAATTTGCTCTAGGGGAGCCGTACTACTATGGCTGACCCTGTAAAACAACACATTTCACTGTGTTGTGACAATAAAACATTTTTATTTATTTTTTACTGCAGAGATAGGACAGTTGAAACGCCATATGAAGCCTTGTTGTCAGTGATGTCTTCCATTGTTACTGTATATATAGTGGCATTTGAGCCCCTATTCCCAGAGGTGACATGCCACTCTGTTCTTACACGGTGACATAGTGTTAGGGTTAAGTGGGTTAAGTGACGAGTGCCATGTCACACTGACTGGAAGGAGATGCCATCACTCTCTATTCCCCATCTTTACAAAGCAGCTGTGAGTGTTGGATACTAAGTGCCGCCTCCCCCACAACTACTCTCTCTTTTTCTCGGTCTCTCCCACACCCCCTCTGGCTGTCTCTGTGAAACTGTTATCAGGATGTTAGGTCACCTCCATCTATTTGACCTTCACTGTGATAATAATCTATTGACACTTGACTTACCACTTGACTTACTGTCTGTTTGAATGGTTAATAATATTAGCATATGGAAATATTGTTTTTTAGCAAAGTTGGGCCTAGACTGGGAGTTACAATGTTACACCAGAGGCCCCTGGTCTTATATGCAAACCCCACCGGCAACATTGCGTGTGCGGGCGTTGCAAAATAAATGTAAACATGTTATTCAATCATTTCACCCACTCCGCTCGCCCATGTAAATGAGTGTCTGTGTAGCCAAGAGCTACAATAGAACAGTCAGTGCAATCTAGCATCCTTGGGACACATCCCTTACCCTAAACCAGTGGTGGAAAACGTACCCAATTGTCATACTTGAGTAAAAGTATAGTTACCTTAATAGAAAATGACTCAAGTGAAAGTCACCCAGTAAAATACTACTTGAGTAAAAGTATAGTTACCTTAATAGAAAATGACTCAAGTGAAAGTCACCCAGTAAAATACTACTTGAGTAAAAGTATAGTTACCTTAATAGAAAATGACTCAAGTGAAAGTCACCCAGTAAAATACTACTTGAGTAAAAGTTTTTAAAAGTATTTGGTTTGAAATATACTTAAGTATCAAAAGTAAATGTAATTGCTAAAATATACTTAAGTATCAAAAGTCAAATTTAAGAATAAAGGTTTAAATTAAGCAAACCAGACGGCACAATTTTCTTGTTTTTTAAATGTATGCATAGCCAGGGGCACACTCCAACACTCAGACATCATTTACAAACAAAGCATGTGTGTTTAGGGAGTCCACCAGATCAGAGGCATTAGGGATGACCAGGGATGTTCTCTTGATAAGTGTGTGAATTGGACCGTGTTCTGTCCTGCTAAGCATTTTAAATGTAACGAGTACTTTTGGGTGTCAGGGAAAATGTATGGCGTAAAAAGTCATTATTTTCTTTAGGAATGTAGTGAAGTAAAAGTCATCAAAAATATAAATAGTGAAGTATAGTACAGATACCCCACAAAAACTACTTAAGTAGTACTTTAAAGTATTTTTACTTAAGTACTTTACACCATTGTCCTAAGCTTAACCTGTACCTATATCTAACCTTAATCCTTACCTTAACCATGTTAAATATCTACTTCAATGGGGCAGGGAACTCCCAATGATCCCGGATAGCACGGACCAAAATAGAACTTGGTTCTATTTGAGATGCTTGATGCGCTGCAAGTCCCACCTCTCCCATCTACTCATTGGTTTTCAGAAGCAGGATAGATAACTAAAAACTCAGGGATCCTCATTATGAGGTTATACAGTGCCTTCAGAAACCCCTTGACTTTTTCCACATTTTGTTGTGTTACAACCTGAATTTAAAATGGATTCAATTGTGATTTTTGTGTTACTGGCCTACACACAATACCCCAAAAGGTCAAAGTGGAAGTATGTTTTGAGACATTTTTACAAATTATGGCATTGCTAAATATTGATTTTTCATTGATTTTACAAATAGCCCGTAGTAACATAAACTAATGCAAATGTGTACTTATTTTTTTCTACCTAAAACCTTCATAAAGACAACCAAATTATATTTTTTTACAAAATCATATATGAAATGTATTTATTATACTGTTAGAATACATTTGCTCAGAACGGGATTGCTAGATGTACAGCGTATGTAGTGTTTATAGTCAGTAGAGAAACACACAAAGATTCCCCCCCCCCCTGAATGTCCATAAATGTTTCATGTGTGTTTGACATGCCCCCCAAATTAATATAGCTGTTTCACAGCCTGGTTTTGATATTTTAACCTGCACGTCATGATCACGTCTGGTGTGGATGGACAAAATCAAAAATGCGCCTTATGACGCACACACTGGCTGGTGTAGTTAGCGTTTTGGTCTACATTATGTGTGTGTGCCTGCGTGTGTGTGTGTGTGTGAGCGAGCAAGAGAGAGGGCTAGCGAGTAACAGATGTCTAACAAAGACACGGCATGACAACGTGTGACATTTGGGAAGTCGGGGGGAATAACATTTCTGACAGCAGGACAATGGCTTTCACAACGGAGGGGGAAAAACAGAGTGAGGGGAACAAAGGCAAAGAAAGAGGGAAAGAACAGAATACCAACAGGAGAGCCAGACTGCAGTTAGCAGCTGAGGGCGAGAGAAAGCGGACGTGATTTTTTATGACAAGTTACAGTGGCGGGGCTGAGCGGGGTGCCGTGCTTCCTCAAATGGAGTCACAGTTTCCTATCAGCCAGTCCATTTTTCATGGCGGCGGATTGCAACTGACAGTCGGTCGAGTAGGCCAGCATTTCTCAAATGTAAATGGCCTGCTGCAAATGAGGTCTGACCTTATCAATGGTTGGGTCCCATCCATCTAGAGCCAGACCCCTGTCTGTCTACTGCATGAGAGGAGAGAACCCTACATCCGTACCTTCAGTCTCCCCTGGTTCACTGGGCTTCTCTTTCTTTCTTTCTTTCTTTCTCTCGGTGTGTCTCTTTCTCTCTGTCTCTTACTCACCCACTCTCACTCTCACTCTCACTCTCTCTCTCTCTCTCTCTCTCTCTCTCTCTCTCTCTCTGTCTCTCTCTCTCATTTACTCTCTCCTTTTCTTTCTCTCTCTCTAGCCGCCGGTGTTTACTAACCTTTGTGTTTCACTAACCTTCTCCCTGGGGTCTTTCCTGTGTAATCCAGTATCGTGTTACATCCATCACGGCCTGCTCCCTGATGGAAACGTCAAAGGAAGGTTCTTTAAAGCCAGACTGTGTGTGAGTGTAGTGTGTGCGTAGGATGTGCGGTTTAATAGACTATTTTGTGTGAAGCGTTGCATTTATAGTAGGCCTGCTTATGTAGCAGTCCCATGTAGCCTGTAGTGAGACTGCGTCAGCACACACACTTTTACAGTACACTCTCACACACACTGCAAACTGTCACAGGTACACTCCCAGTTAGTCCATCGAGAAGGGTCCCTGTGGAGAGCACTTATTCGCTCAGATGTAGAGCAACCAGAAGTGACACTTTGGACAAGTTAAACAGTGATAAATCTGCGTGTCAGTTTGATTTAAAAAGCAGCCGCTGTTCTCTGTCGACGCCGCGTCATATCTCCACCCCCTCAGGGCTCATATCGGCCGACGCGCTGCTTCTGAAAAAGCAAGGGAGGATGAATGAGTGAAAGGGAGATGTGGCAGGCTTAACTCGGGGAAGAAACACTGTGATTAATTACAGGGGAGCTGATGGTGGAAGGTGAGGCTGGGACAAAGAGTGTTCGTGTGTGTGTGTGCGTGCGGCGGTGTGAGGGGCAGCGTTATTGCATTTCTAATTCTAAATGACTTTGCAACATTTAACCTGTATGAATCAAACGGTCATAATACTATTACAGTACATCATCCAGTCTTATACCACGGCTAAGGACTGTTGTTAGGCACGACGCAACGGACACAGCCCTTAGCCGTGGTATATTGCCCATGTGTCACTAACCCCCGAGGTGCCTTATTGCTATTATAAACTGGTCACCAACGTCATTAGAGCAGTAAAGATGCATGTTTTTTTTCCTACCCGTGGCATACGGTCTGATTTACCACGGCTTTCAGCCAATCAGCATTCAGGGATCGAACCACACCGCATTTAAGTGGTTATAGTGCACTCTATAGGAAATAGGATGCCATTTGGTACTCAGCCTTGGCCTTAGCTGTGCTTCAGAGTTCATAATGACACAGTATACCTTAAACCTTACATTAGGAGTACGTAGCCGTGTGCTTCAACCCCCTCCCTATTAACTGCGATGAAGATGTATAACCCCCTTACAGAGAACACTGTTTGGGCTAGTTTGAATACAGTTTGTGTTTAGATGTGGTGAAAGCTGCAGATGTTTGAGGTGTGTGTGTGTGTTTGTTTGTTTGTTTGTCTGTCAATGTGTTTGCAGGTATGACAACTCTCCGCCGCCAAGCTTCTTATAGCCACATGCACAGCAGGAGTCCTGTCTGTATCATGCGTTGCCCATGTGTAGCCTCCTTGCCCTTGCTTCTCCGTTCTTGTACAGTTGACGTCTTTGATCGTGTGTGTGTGTGTGTGTGTGTGTGTGTGTGTGTGCGTGCGCGCTATAATCCCAACATAGTCTGACGTCCAAACATCAAACTTTCATTTGATTCATCGTAGGGTTTATCTAAGAAAGTTGGTCCATGGGGAGTCAGTGTTCTTGTGGGATAATGGAAAGAAATGGTACTTCAGTCTGAAACATATTTGGGTATACGGATACATCCTCATAGTAACAGTTATATCATTCCCCACTTTAACCCCTACTGTTCAATTGAAAGGAGAATGAGTTCAGTGGTAATCCCTCCCAGTGAGTGGTGATTGTGGCTGGGCAGCGTGGTAACGGGCCTGTTGTGAGGGCCTGGGTATGGGCGTCCCGTAGAGGTAGAGCTCTACGACCTCTTTAATCAGCCATTAACATCACACCAGGACAATCATCCTGACCTCTCTGTAATCTCTCTCTCTCTCTCTCTCTCTCTCTCTCTCTCTCTCTCTCTCTCTCTCTCTCTCTCTCTCTGTCTCTGTCTCTCTCTGTCTCTCTCTCTCTCTCTCTCTCTCTGCACCACAATGAGTAATTGCTCGTTGTCTCTCAAAAGCATCTCGCTGTGATGAGAAATGAACAAGGTAGGGAGGGATGGAGAGGAGAGAGCGAGCGAGACGGTGGACCCCATGCTGCAGGAGATGAATGGATCTCCAAGAGCTTGATGATGAACTGATGCCAGAGGAGATGAGTAGACGAGAAGGACAGAGATGAGGAGGGATGTGAGAGATGGAGGATTGTCGTCCTTTCATCCATGATATTGAAAGAAGGGCGACATGCTGTCGCCACCTCCCTCCCTGGCTCCAACGTGGAATCCTCAGAGGGCATAATCGCCTTAGAACGGACCCAGAGGCGTTTTCAATGGGCACCCTGCCTCCCACTACTGTAGGTAGTGTTGATGTGATGTCTATCAGGAAGGTGCCTTCTATCCCCGCTGACGGTGATCTTTGTCCAATGACGCGCTATGCAAAGCTGAAACGCCCGCGCGGTCATGACAGGCACTTTGTTTGATCACATTTTCCGCTCCGAGAAAACCAGAAGAGAGATTAGAGATGTGCGAGGCGGCCATCCTGTGGGTCTCCGCTGTGATGTTGACACTGGAGGGTATTTAAAGAAGGGTTACACCCAGCAGAGCACTCCCTGCCTGAGGCCCCAGCACCAGGGCTCTGCGCCTCTACCATTGTCTTAAAGGCATCTAGCTTATTGCCTGTGCTTCGCTGTCTTTCGGAGAGACTGAGGGAGACCAATAGAGCGAGGCGGCGAGAGACGTACCGACTGAGGAGGACAGAGGAACTATTCTCCCCCGCAGCAGGGACTCTTTTGAGAGGTGGCGTCAAACAGCGCTGTGAAGCACAGTGTCTTTTCTCATTCGCCGAGGTGTCCAGGACCTGCTAGGTAGGTAGATGTACTACAAGCTAACCCGACTGGAAAATATGTCTTCAAAGGCCACCTATTGAAGAGGAGCAGAGGGAGAATGGATGGATTACGTTGGAGGTCCGGAGAACAAGCTGCACTGCTGCCTCGACTCTTCTGTTGGAGATGGAGGAGGAGAGAAGAGAAGGAAAACAAAGTGAAAGAGCAAGGGGAGGAGAGAAGGCAAAGAAGAGAGGCGAAAGCACACGGAGAGAAGAGGAGAGCCTGCATTAATTGATTGTCGTTGAGACGTGCTAATGTGGGCCATATTTTAACAGCTATCCCCATAAATCCTGGTTCTCTGCGGTCCAGGTGGAAAGTTCAAAGCACTCACTGTCTGCACTGTCCTACATCTCCCTCCCTCTCTGGAGAGTGTGGGTGAGGGTGTGTGTGGGGGCAAGAGGTTTGAGGGTGTGTGAAAAAAGGTCAGCACTAGGAGGTGCACTCGCTCTCCCTGGCTTTCTGCCCTTGGGCTTCTGCTCTCTCTCTCTCTCTCTCTCTCTCTCTCTCTCTCTAACTTATTTTTAAGAGCATTTTCTTTTCTTTCTTTTTTTCTTTCTCTTTAACTGACTGACTGAATGACCAGTGGGTGCAAATGGCTCATGGGTCTCACTGTGTCACTGTGTGTCCTGAGGCCCAGTTAAAAGCCCAGAGGTATGCCAGGACTGAGTTACCATTGCACACACACACACACACACACACACACACCATCTCCACTCTGCAGTTCGCACACTTATAGGCCCATGATACTATTCCACTGTAGCTCCGCCATAAATTCCAAACTCATTACAGTAATGCAGTCCATTTACTGTGACCAGAGAGAAAGAGAGAGAGAGAGTGCGAGGGGGCTGGTAGAGCGAGCGAGGGAGGTAGAAAGAGAGAGATGGTGGTAAAGGAGAGAGATGAAGCTACTGTGACACAGGCTACATGCAGAAATGGAAAATGCTAAGACTGTGGAAAAGGAGGGAGGGGGGGGGAGTGGATGTAGCAGGCAGAGAGTGCGAGAGAGCGAATAGGGCTGTTGGGCAGAAGATGTATGGGATCGGAGGGTTTCATTGATGTGGTTAAGGGGCTTTTCAATCCCAGCAGAAGTGCTTTTCATTAGGTTAAAAACTATCATCTGTGCTGGTGGAGAAACAATGGACACATATCAATACGGAGAGTGCCTGATCCGGAGTAGGCAAGGGAGAGAGGGGGGGGGGGGGTGAAGACAGGAGAGAGAGGCTGCTCAGAGAAGGAGTGAAAGAAGAGAGAGGAGTGTCCCAGCTGTAATTGACTAGTAAAGTGAGAGGGTTTGAGTGTAAGCACCCCATTAAACACAGTTCACGTTGATTGTCTCCGTTAGTGGAGTGAAACCACACTGGCTGTCCAAAATCACATTTCAAACACCCAGTGTGTCTACTTACTTTTCGTATTTTATTTAATTTTTATTTAACTAGGCAAGTCAGTTAAGAACAAATTCTTGTTTACAATGACGGCCTACCGGGGAGCAGTGGGTTAACTGCCTTGTTCAGGGGGCAGAACGACAGATTTGTTTTACCAGCTCGGGGACTCGATCCAGCAACCTTTTGGTTACTGGCCCAACGCTCTAACTGCTAGGCTACCTGCCGCCCCGATTTACAATGACATGTGAACTGTGTTTTTATTAGAGACACTTCACTCATATACGGAGAGAGAGAGACAGTAAAAGAGAGAGACAGAGAGAGTGAGACATCCCTTCCTCATCCATACATGTGACTTCATATCTATCTTCCGCAGCAGGTTTGCTTGTTTGACTGTGTGTGTGTTTGTGTGTGTTTGTGTGTGTGCGTTTGTGTTTATGCTAACACACACACATTTCCCCCCATCTCTCTTTCCTGTAGTCGTGCCTGTGTTAGGAGAGTAGAAGATCTCAATCATTAGACTACACTTTTAAGGCCTAAAATATTGTAAAAACGATGAAAATGTGGCACAATTTCTCCCCGGTAAACTCAACTAAATTGCCTTGATTGTTCTCCTCTCCCATTTACTGCTGTTATTCCAGGAGTCATTTTCATAAAGACTTTCCTTTGGTCCCAGAAACAGGTTTGTGGGATTTCACTGTAAGATAATTGTCATTATAGGATGGTTATGTTACACAATAGCCTGGAGAGAAGAAGGGAGAGAAAAGAGAGCGGAGAGAGATGATTGAGGGAAATGAGTCAAAGATGTGCGGCGGTATGCCAGTAGGAAAGTCCTGTATGAATGCTAATCTCCTCTATTGTCTAATGGCTCATATTTGATTGGGACATTTTTTACAGTGATGGGGGTCAGATGTACGTTTATTGTGTGCGCACCCGCCTGCTTGTTTGTGTGTGTGTGTCAGACCATAGCTGTGCTCCGGACTGGCTCCCCATTGGGATGTTAAACACCATGGCGACAGGCACTGGCCCCCAGTCAAGGGTCAAACTGGGTCTTTAGGGAAGACAGTGACCCTGAACATAGGGGACATCCGACAGTCTAGAGAAGGTAGGAGGGAGTGGGAATTAAGAAGAGGGAAAGAAGGGGAGAGGGAGAGAGGCCAATGCGCTGCTGTTCTGTCTGCTGGAAGACACAATAGTCAGTTGTAGCTTCGAGAGATACCATTTCTGTCATGTGTTTAAAATGGTTGAAATCCAGTATGTATGTTAAGTCTCAATTGATCTCTCCTTTCTACTTCTCACCTAGTTCCTCGCCTTTACACACACTGCACAGTGCACACCAAAGGACGCATGAATGTACACACACACACACACAGATCTACTGGGTTTTGGTCTTTACCCCTGACTATGAGGAGAGGATGGGGGAATGAGAGACAGACTGTGAGGGGGGCAGGATGGGTTGCCCATGAGTCAAAAGTTGGGTCAAATAGGGACACAGCAGGCTTCTTTGTGTGTGTGTGTGTGTGTGTGTGTGTGTGTGTGTGTGTGTGTGTGTGTGTGTGTGTGTGTGTGTGTGTGTGTGTGTGTGTGTGTGTGTGTGTGTGTGTGTGTGTGTGTGTGTGTGTGTGTGTGTGTGTGTGTGTGTGTGTGTGTGTGTGTGTGTGTGTGTGTGTGTGTGTGTGTGTGTGTGTGTGTGTGTGTGTGTGTGTGTGTGTGTGTGTGTGTGTGTGTGTGTGTGTGCGTGCGTGCGTGCGTGCGTGCGTGCGTGCGTGCGTGCGTGCGTGCGTGTGTGTGTACCCGCGTGTGGTGTGCGTTCACTCTACCTCTTTTTACCTTCTCTAGAAAAGTGCCCCGTAATTTGAAGTGAGAATCTGACTACATCACGTCACAAAAATACAAGGTTCTTAAACTGTCATTTTGCATTTAAAAGCACTTGTCAATTTCATGGAAGCAGTAAAAATGTCAGGTATGAGTTATAGACCAACGCTATACTGTGGTTTTAAAGTGAGCCGTCAGAAGAGCTCGTCATAAACACAAGTGTGTTTGATATATCGCCAGGTATTGATCACAAGGTGTGTGTGTGTGTGGTGTGTGTGTGTGTGTGTGTGAGATCAGCAGAACTGGTGTTTGATATATGGCAAGGTATTGATCATAAAAGTCAACTGTGGCTCTAAATTCACTAAGGAGGTTAGTGAGGCCCAAACAAAGAGCTCTTATATGCTTCTATAAGTCATTATAGCACCTTAATATGATGTATATGCCTGTCACTGTTTCACAATGTAGTGGACTTATATCAGCTTTAGCAGCTTTGTGTTTTGCAGTCATGGCAGTGGAAGTGGTTATGATAGGAAGAATTGAGAGCGGGAGACTGAGGTAGAAACAGAGGAAGAGGAGGGAAAACAGATTAGTGAAAACTTTGGATGGAGGTCTGAGGACAACCCTGGCCGCTGGCCAGCCCCAAAACACATTCCGTACATTTATTTTTTTGTAAAATGCCAATTAGCATTTTAATGATCACTTGTTTAATAACGGATTATGTTAACAGATTTGTTTCTTTGTGACTCACAGTGCTAACGTAATTCCATTATGTTTTTTAGGCGAAAATGCGTCTTAAGTTTTCTGCAGCGGTGGAAAGACTGGTTTGGTGTCTGGCTTCAATCATTGAGGGTGTTACACCCAGTATGATAAACACCATGCTTTCATATTTTCTCCCTTTTGTGGTTTCTTTTCTTTCTCTCGTGTTTTTCCCCCATGCCATACTAATTCACGGTGCTTCTGCAATCTGTTTACCGCCTACAGGCAACACAGATGGGAGCACGGGGTCCAAATCACATTTATTAGTATTCCTCTTTTTCAGTCATTTGGTATTCATACGCCAGTATGTAAATGTCTAATGGTTTGTTTACCCTGTTTCTGAATCCCCCAAAAATCCTTTATTATAGAACTTCAACAAAGGCTTTATTTGAAGATGTGTTGATCGACGTCATTAACTATACTTGATTAAGTGCTTGCAATATGAGTGGAGAGTTGCAATATGAGTGGAGAGTTGCAATATGAGTGGAGAGTTGCAATATGAGTGGAGAGTTGCAATATGAGTGGAGAGTTGCAATATGAGTGGAGAGTTGCAATATGAGTGGCAGTATTGTGCTTTCAACAATACATGCTAACTGATTTACCTTTAGGACAAGTGAACCAACTCTTGAACTAGATATGTCAAGTGCAGGTTTGTTGGGCAAACAGCACCTGCTACAGCTCTGGGTTTCATCCATGCTAGTTCCACCACAACTCACCAGGCACGACGCACACATATATACACACTGACCACACATTGAACACACCCGACACGCTAGGGATTTATTCTACAGCTGCAGAACAGTGGGTAAGCTGGTACCTGGAAGGGATGTCCTCCTATTGTGTTTGAGAGGGGGGACTGCTGACTCTCACACACACTCTGACTTTCAGAGCAGTTGCTCTTTTTGATATTTTATTTTCCTTCCTCCTCCTTTGTTCAGGCTAATCTCTTGTCGTTTGTGAAATTAGTTTAATGACAGGCGGTCAAGCTGAACCTGACACGCTGGCTTAGTGTGTATGTATGTGTGAGAGAGAGAGAAAGCAGGGGGGATGAATGGTGTGTGACTGTTTAGTGTCAGGGTTGAGTAAACAGGGCTGTGTGTGTGTGTGTGTGAGTGTGAGGAGCCCCTCTACAGTTGGTTATAGGGTCTGGTTCCCAGCATTAACCCCTGTGTGACTCACCACAGGAGCAGAACTCTAAAGAGCCTCTAAAAAAAGCAGGGGTCATGACCTCCAGTGACCTCTCCCCTGGGAAGGTTCAGGGTGGGGGGACAGAGGGAGGAGCAGGGGTGGATGAGAGCTGGTACAATGGGACTGGTCAGGGGTGGAGGGTGGGAAGGATTAAGGGTGGATGAAGGGACTGGTAGAGAGGTTGCTCATAAATGGGATTAATAGTGGGATAAGAAGAATGAAGGGGTCAAGGATGGATTGATGTGGATAAAGGGAGGGATTGATGTGGATGAAGGGACTGGTTCAAGGGCTGTGGATCAAGGATCTGTGTGATGGTATGGTAACCTAATGTTGCCTAAATGGTGGACACCAGTGGACTGTGGCTGACTCCTTTAACATTAGCTAGCTTTGATTTAGGACGTGTCTCTGTGACATCATATCCCTGCGCCGGTGACGCAACGTTTCAGTCAGGTTCATGACTCATTGCATACGTTGTCTAACCCAATTGTAAAGCCATTTATTTTGGAGTCATTAGCTAAGTGCCTTGCATGAGGGCAGGGAGGCAGTAGCTCAACCATGTCTAAGTAGACCCCTACTGTCTGCCTCCACCCACCAAACCACTGAGCGTTGCTCAGAATGGGAATGTCCTTTCTACTCACTCTATCTCTATGGCTTGTTCTCACTGACTCCAGTAGTCACGGTTCTAATGGTTTTATCTGGGGAAGAGGAACAGGAAGTGTGCGTCTGGTTAATGAGTCCCCCCTGGCTAGAACGGACAGACGCTGTAAACCACAGCAGATAAGAGAGAGAGACAGACACAGTGGCACTGCTAAACCATGACTCAATCAGCGCAGTATAGAACAGCCAGTGGGAAAGTAGTGATGCCATCGTCAGCCTATGAAGAGGTTGAACCTCTCTCCGTAAGTAATTATAGATACTTAGAGGGGGAAATACACCACTAAGTATCCTGCTGTGTGGGTGCACCGCCCTAATAAGAGCTTATTGTAGATCTATTCCTTTTATGAGCTTGCAAAGATAGAATGCAGTGAACACTGAGTGTACAAAACATTAGGAACACCTGCTCTCTCCATTTAGACAGGCCAGCTGGATCATAGCAAAACCCTTTTTTGTTGACAAGATTAGCAAACTTAGGCATGACATGCAAACCACAAATGATAAGCCTTCATATTCATGCATAACGGACCAAAGATTATTATTTTTTTTTTTTTAAATAAATGGGTAGCGGAATACATTTAGACTCCTATTTGCCGCATCTTCAATCTAAGCAGGGGGGGTGAATGGAGAATAAGAGCACCTCCTCCAAGCTGCCCACTGCACTGAGGCTAGGAAACACTGTCACCACCGATAAATCTGCGATAATTGAGGATTTCAATAAGCATTATTCTACGGGTGGCCATGCTTTCCACCTGTCTACCCTTACCCTGGTCAACAGCCCTATTCCCCCAAGCCTTTCTCAAGCCTCCCCCATTTCTCCTTCACCCAAATCCAGATAGCTGATTTTCTGAAAGAACTGCAAAATCTGGAACCCTACATATCAGCCAGGCTAGACAATCTGGACCCTCCTTTTCTAAAATTATCGCCAAAATTGTTGCAACCCCTATTACTAGCCTGTTCAACTTCTCTTTCGTGTCATCTGAGATCCCCAAAGATTGGAAAGCTGCCGCGGTCATCCCCCTCTTCAATGGGGGATACACTCTAGACTCAAACTGCTACAGAGCTATATCTATCCTACCCTGCCTTTCTAAGGTCTTCAAAAGCCAAGTTAAGAAACAGATCACCGACCATTTCGAATCCCACCATACCTTCTCCGCTATGCAATCTGGTTTCCGAGCTGGTCATGGGTGCACCTCAGCCACGCTCAAGGTCCTAAACGATATCATAACCACCATTGATAAGAGACAATACTGTGCAGCTCTATTTATCTACCTGGCCAAGGCTTTCGACTCTGTCAATCACCACATTCTTATCGGCAGACTCAACAGCCTTGGTTTTTCAAATGAATGTCTCAACTGGTTCACCAACTACTTCTCAGACAGAGTTAAGTGTGTCAAATTGGAGAGCCTGTTTTCCGAACCTCTGGCAGTCTCTATGGGGGTGCCACAGGGTTCAATCCTCGGGCCGACTCTTTTCTCTGTATACATCAATGATGTCACTTTTACTGCTGGTGATTCTCTGATCCACCTCTACGCAGACGACACCGTTCTGTATACTTCTGGCCCTTCTTTGGACACTGTGTTAACTAACCTCCAGACAAGTTCCAATGTCATACAACTCTCCTTCCGTGGCCTCCAACTGCTCTTAAATGGAAGTACAACTAAATGCATGCTCTTCAACCATTTGCTGCCCACACCTGCCCGCACGTCCAGCATCACTACTCTGGACGGTTCTGACTTAGAATATGTGGACAACTACAAATACCTAGGTGTCCGGTTAGAACTCTCCTTCCAGACTCACATTAAGCATCGCCAATTCAAAATTAAATCTAGAACAGGCTTCCTATTTCCCAACAAAGCATCCTTCACTCATGCTGCCAAACATACCCTCGTAAAACTGACTGTCCTACCTATCCTTGACTTTGGCGATGTCA
This sequence comes from Oncorhynchus kisutch, assembly GCF_002021735.2. Lineage (NCBI taxonomy): Eukaryota > Metazoa > Chordata > Actinopteri > Salmoniformes > Salmonidae > Oncorhynchus > Oncorhynchus kisutch. The sequence continues at coordinate 41,069,181 of NC_034176.2, forward strand.
TTCACAAAATAGCCTCCAACACTCTAATCAGCAAATTGGATGCAGTCTATCACAGTGCCATCTGTTTTGTCACCAAGGCCCCATATACTACCCACCACTGCGACCTGTATGTTCTCGTTGGCTGGCCCTCGCTTCATATTCGTCGCCAAACTCACTGGCTCCAGGTCATCTATAAGTCTTTGCTAGGTAAAGCCCCGTCTTATCTCAGCTCACTGGTCACCATAGCAGCACCCACCCGTAGCACGTGCTCCAGCAGGTATATTTCACTGGTCACCCCCAAAGCCAATTCCTCCTTCTTCCCTTCCAGTTCTCTGCTGCCAATGACTGGAATGAACTGCAAAAATCACTGAAGCTGGAGACTCATATCTCCCTCACTAGCTTTAAGCACCAGCTGCCAGAGCAGCTCACAGATCACTGCACCTGCACATAGCCCATCCAACTACCTCATCCCCATACTTTTATTTATTTTATTTATTTTGCTCCTTTGCACCCCAGTATCTCTACTTGTGTACTCATCTTCTGCACATTTATCACTCCAGTGTTTAATTCCTATATTGTATTTATTTAGCCACTATGACCTATTCATTGCCTTACCTCCCTTATCCTACCTCATTTGCACACACTGTATATATACTTTTTCTATTGTATTATTGACTATGTTTGTTATTCCATGTGTAACTCTGTGTTGTTGTTTGTGTCACACTGCTTTGCTTTATCTTGGCCAGGTAGCAGTTGTAAATGAGAACTTGTTCTCAACTAGACTACCTGGTTGAATAAAGGTGACATTTAAAAAATTAACATTTAAATTTGAACTGTTGTTACTAAATGAGGCATCGTCTGCTTTCTTGAAAATGTTAACGCTACAGCATACAATGTCATTCTAAACGATTCTGTGCATCCAACTTTGTGGCAACAGTTTGGGAAAGGCCCTTTCCTGTTTCAGCATGACAATACCCCTGTGCACAAAGCGAGGTCCATACAGAAATGGTTTTTCGAGATCGTTGTGGAAGAACTTGACTGGCCTGCACAGAGCACTGACCTAAACACCTTTGAGATGAATTTGAACACCAACTGCGAGCCAAGCCTAATCGCCCAACATCAGTGCCCTACCTCACTAATGCTCTTGTGGCTGTATGGAAGCAAGTCCCAACATCTAGTGGAAAGCCTTCCCAGAAGATTGGAAGCTGTTATAGCAGCAAAGGGGGGACCAACTTCATATTAATGCCCATGGTTTTGGAATGAGATGTTCAATGAGCAGATGTCAATATACTTTTGGCCATGTAGTGTATATTTATGTATGTTGTGTATTTTAATTGTTGTGTTTCCTGTTTGGACCACAGGCAGCAGCTAATTTGGGATCCTAATAGAATGCCAAATCCAGGTGAAAGCTATGATCTCATATTGATGTCACCTTCAATCCATCAAACTACGTAGATGAAGGGGAGGAGACCTGTTAAAGAAAGAGACGTGGATTGTGTATGTGTTCCATTCCGAGGGTGGATGGGCAAGACAAAAGATTTCAATGCCTTTGAACAGGGTTTGGTAGTAGGTGCCAGGGGCACCGGTTTGAGCGTGTCAAGAACTGGAACACTGCTGGGTTTTTCACGCTCAACAGTTTCCCGTGTGTATCATGAACAGTCCACCACCCAAAGGACATCCAGCCAACTTGACACAACTGTGGGAAGCATTGGAGTTAAGATGGGCCAGCATCCCTGTGGAACGCCTTCAATACCTTGTAGAGTCCATGGAGCGGCAGGGTAGCCTAGTGGTTAGAGCATTGGACTAGTAATCGGAAGGTTGCAAGTTCAAATCCCCGAGCTGAAATGGTACAAATCTGTCGTTGCCGCTGTTCCTAGGCCGTCATTGAAAATAAGAATTTGTTCTTAACTGACTTGCCTAGTAAAATAAAGGTAAAATAAATAAAAAATAAATTGAATTGAGGCTGTTCTGAGGGAAAACTCAATATTTGGAAGGTGTTCCTAATGTTTTGTACACTCTGTATAGGACTATGGGTAGTATCTGACTGATTATGAGTTTATTTGAGGTCTCAGAGTGGTCTCAGAGTGAAATGATAAAGATTTAAAGGCCTGTGGATAAAAAAAAAAGAATTTTAAATTATTTATACTTTTGATACTTATATCAAAAGTATATTTTAGCTATTACGTTTATTTTTGATACTTAAGTATATTTTAGCTATTACCGTTATTTTTGATACTTAAGTATATTTTAGCCATTACGTTTATTTTTGATACTTAAGTATATTTGAAACCAAATACTATTAGACTATTACTCAAGTAGTATTTTACTGCACGACTTTCACTTTTTCTTGAGTAATTTTCTATTAAGAAATCTTTACTTTTACCCAAGTATGACAATGGGTACTTTTTCCACCAGTGATGGTGAATGGTGGTTAATTAGTTCGTCCAGAATAGCTTTAGAGCTGAGGATTTTGGAATGGAATCCTTGTCATGATGTCATCAGGTGATTCTGGAATGGAATCCTTGTCATGATGTCATCAGGTGATTCTGGAATGGAATCCTTGGCATGATGTCATCAGGTGATTCTGGAATGGAGGTCCTTGTCTTGATGTCATCAGGTGATTCTGGAATGGAATCCTTGTCATGATGTCATCAGGTGATTCTGGAATGGAGATCCTTGTCATGATGTCATCAGGTGATTCTGGAATGGAGGTCCTTGTCATGATGTCATCAGGTGATTCTTGAATGGAGGTCCTTGTCATGATGTCATCAGGTGATTCTGGAATGGAGGTCCTCTGTAATTAGGCTGAGAACACCCTGGTGGGTGTATGGCGGTGTGGGTGGTTGTTTAGCGGGGATGGGTAATAGATGGGTAATAAGAGAGGCATTCCATTGGTTACACACTATTAACCACCGGGGTCAGGGACAGGGATAGGGGTCCAACTTTACGACGGGGGACATGAGAGATATAGTGTGTGTGTTATCACACACACACGCACTGTGTTAACAAGGGTCAAGGACAGGTGATGCTGCTTTACGACCAACGGTGCAGGGAGGAGTTTGGCCCGTCTTCTCTGCGACTGCAGCACATTGATAGGAAGTGGTGGCGACTGGTGACAGGAGTCTGAAGCCGAATTTGACAAGCCTATCCAAAGTGACTTACAGGCGCATTTAGGGTTAAGTGCCTTGCTCACTGTCACATCGGCAGACCCCTCCCCCCCCCCCGTGGTCTTTCGGTTACTGGCCCAACGCTCTTAACCGCTAGGCTACCTGCCGCCTCTTCCAAAGGAAATTGGGCATATTTTATTTATTTTGAATTTACCACCTTGGTTAACCTCTTAACAGTAGTCTATGTTACAGTACCTTCCAGTAGGGATTTTCCACTTAGGCTACACTATCTGACTATGCCAACCATATGTAATACCTAGCGACCTTAACAAGCGTAACCAGCATACAGTATGTAAGAGCAGCTTGTTTTGGGGATCTCTGGATGAGATCAGAGCGTGTAATTACCCTTAAGACGTTTTCTCTACGCTAGTGGATTAGCCCAAATCCATAAGCATTGAACACAGCCACGCTTCACAGCCTCTCTCTGTCAAACATCATCTCTCTGCTCTCCTGGAGAACCACTTGTTTTCTTTTCTAATCCCTCGTCTGGTGTATCTCTCTGTGTCATGCACGCCCACACATGCAGATGCTTGCGCACACACAACACACACACACACTTTGTGTTGTGAGCCAGAGTCTATGTAAAGACATGAAGGTCACTACTCAGCGCTTTGTGTCTGGGGGTGTTTTCACCAAACCCTGATGTACTATTCTGAAAGAGATCCATATGAAACTGTAGAGCCACAGTATGATAGAGCATATTGCAACAGGCTGGTGCTTTTCATCTTACACACAGATCTGAGATGGCAGCCACACATATCTTGTGCCGGGGCTATACTATACTTAGGATATTTTCCCCCAGTTTAACTTCAAAGATGCAGTTCCTGTGGATCCTAATGTTGTCTGACATGACAAAGTGCTGATGTCAGAGAGAAAGAGAGAGAACGAGACACACACAGAGGGAGGACAAAGACCATCCTTTCCAATACCCTATTAAAACCCCCCTCTTTCATTTGGACAACACAGATACAACTCACCATGTCCCATCTATCTGTGCTTTAGGGCTCAATAGTGTCTGTGTATCGACAACTGTTCCTTGGCGTTGCACCTCAGCCATCGTTCAGGGTAGCAGTGTTTGTTTTTAACAAGTGGGCAGAACAAAAGTGATGGATTTATTTATGGAGTTCAATTGTTGTAGTTCTGTCCTTAAGCTGTTCTTGTCTATTAATGTTCTGTATTGTGTTTCATGTTTTGTGTTTTGTGTGGACCCCAGGAAGAGTAGCTGTTGCTTTCGCAACAGCTAATGGGGATCCATTAGCTAATAAGGGGCCTCACAGGTGGCGCAGTGTTCTAGGGCACTGCATCGCAGCGCTAGCTGTGCCACCAGAGACCCTGGGTTCGCGCCCAGGCTCTGTCGCAGCCGGCCGCGACCGAGAGGTCCGTGGGGCAACGCACAATTGGCCTAGCGTCGTCCGGGTTAGGGAGGGTTTGGCCGGTAGGGATATCCTTGTCTCATCGCGCACCAGCGACTCCTGTGGCGGGCTGAGCGTAGTGCACGCTAACCAAGGTCGCCAGGTGCACGGTGTTTCCTCCGACACATTGGTGCGACTGGCTTCTGGGTTGGATAGGCGCTGTGTTAAGAAGCAGTGCGGCTTGGTCGGGTTGTGTTTCTGAGGACGAAAAATACTACGAAGAAGGGGGATAAAAAAAATATTATACTAATAATAAACGGAGGCGAGAAAAAAATACCCAAAATAAATAAGAAATACCTTGGACGGACACACACACACACACACACACTTTGGTACGTTTGCCAATGTTCCAGGAGAAAATATGCTCCACTTTAAAGTCACCTCTCTTAGGTCACATCTCTCAAGAGAGACTTGCTCTCTCTCTCACACACACACACACACAATATGTTTACAACTCCACCTTCCACCACAAGGTTATCGCACAGGAATTCAATCACTGTGTGTGCTTTCTTGTCTCAAATGCACTGCCATAAAGTACATCAGAGTTTTTTTATTGACCTCGCTAGTTGTGGTTCTCAGGGCATGGTGATTGGCGCACACACACTGGCAGAGTGGGAGAGGGCAGGGCATTCTCTTCGTCAGCCTCTGATCTAATTTAAAGCAGCTGACCCAGTGGGTGTGCTCCTGCCCTCTTCCTGCCCTCTAGTTAATGAATTTCCTTGATTGAGCGTGTCCCTCCTAAACTGCCCCCCCCCCCCCCCTCTTCGGTGTCACACTCAATCTGCTCCCCCTCTCTATGTGCCTCTCCAGCTCAGCCACATATTGGTGCCTGGCGCATTTCTGTTCCCGCTCATTTGATTCAGTTTGACTGAAACGTCAGGGCAGTAAAAGCTCACCTCACACGAACCTCTCCCTTTCTCTATTTCTCGATCTCACTCGCTCTCTTTTTCTCTCTCCTATTCCCACAAACAGGAAAACAAATAGTTTCAAACATATCCAGTCTTGTGGTATCCTGTTGATTTTCTCCCCACACGGACTTTGTATAATGTCCCCTGCTTAGCTACAAAACACCATTAGAATGTACATTGCGTGACCTCTACTTCATAGCAGACAAGGTTTTATTTTCCCAGTATCACCAGATTAGTAAAACTTACTTGGTAAATAAGGGTTCAAAATAAAAATAGTCTTCATTCTCACACAGTGCAAGGCGTGTCCTCCACTGACCTGGGGTCAGTTACTGCTGGGGTCACCAGCGGTGCCAAGTCACTTTCAAACGCAGTTCCAGTGTGGTATTTATTATACATGACATTGATTGTAGTAACCTGGTTTCTACCGTACATGACCCCAGTCAGGTGACCCGCTCCCGTTTGATCATGACTGTCCCTCCTTCACACGTCAATCAGCGGTGCCGTGGTAACTGTTACTAGAGTAACGGTGCTTTCGGGAGCTAGCTGAGGCCTCCGATTGTCTTGTGGCTGTTAACTGGGGGTTGCCATGTCGTCTCTAGGCCTATTTACTGACGACGCATGTTCTCGTTCTGGTCGTTCTTCTCGATAACTACGTCAGGGGAAAGTCTGGCTGTGTCTGTTACTAGCGTAATGCTAGAACAGACATTGTGGTCCGCGTCATACTGAATGGCTTTAGTGTGTGCATGTGCCTGCCGATAGTGCAGGTTTGAGCCCACAGTACCATCTAACTCGGCCACACGCCGAGCCAGAATCACCAAGACATACCCAGTCCCGTTCTAAAGGGTTTTTGACCAGACGTATCTTCTGGCGCAGTAATGATGGGTGTGTCTGGGATGGCGTTACAGCCAGGCAACCAGAAGGGCCTTTACGCTGTGGGGTTTGATCACGCTGCAGCCTGGGGAGGGGGAATACTTTACGCTGGGGTTTGATCACGCTGCGGCCTGGGGAGGAGGAATACTTTACGCTGTGGGGTTTGATCACGCTGCGGCCTGGGGAGGGGGAATACTTTACGCTGTGGTGTTTGATCACGCTGCAGCCTGGGGAGGGGGAATACTTTACGCTGTGGGGTTTGATCACGCTGCGGCCTGGGGAGGGGGAATACTTTACGCTGTGGGGTTTGATCACGCTGCGGCCTGGGGAGGAGGAATACTTTACGCTGGGGTTTGATTACGCTGCGGCCTGGGGAGGGGGAATACTTTATGCTGTGGGGTTTGATCACGCTGCGGCCTGGGGAGGGGGAATACTTTACGCTGTGGGGTTTGATCACGCTGCGGCCTGGGGAGGAGGAATACTTTACGCTGGGGTTTGATCACGCTGCAGCCTGGGGAGGGGGAATACTTTACGCTGTGGGGTTTGATCACGCTGCGGCCTGGGGAGGGGGAATACTTTACGCTGTGGGGTTTGATCACGTTGCAGCCTGGGGAGGGGGAATACTTTACGCTGTGGGGTTTGATCACGCTGCGGCCTGGGGAGGGGGAATACTTTACCCTGGGGTTTGATCACGCTGCGGCCTGGGGAGGGGGAATACTTTACGCTGTGGGGTTTGATCACGCTGCGGCCTGGGGAGGGGGAATACTTTACGCTGGGGTTTGATCACGCTGCGGCCTGGGGAGGGGGAATACTTTACGCTGTGGGGTTTGATCACGCTGCGGCCTGGGGAGGGGGAATACTTTACGCTGTGGGGTTTGATCACGCCTGGGGAGGGGGAATACTTTACGCTGTGGGGTTTGATCACGCTGCGGCCTGGGGAGGGAGAATACTTTAAGCTGCGGTTTGATTTAGCTGCGGCCTGGGGAGGGGGAATACTTTACGCTGGGGTTTGATCACGCTGCGGCCTGGGGAGGGGGAATACTTTACGCTGTGGGGTTTGATCACGCTGCGGCCTGGGGAGGGGGAATACTTTACGCTGTGGGGTTTGATCACGCTGCGGCCTGGGGAGGGGGAATACTTTACGCTGTGGGGTTTGATTACGCTGCGGCCTGGGGAGGGGGAATACTTTACGCTGTGGGGTTTGATCACGCTGCGGCCTGGGGAGGGGGAATACTTTACCCTGGGGTTTGATCATGCTGCGGCCTGGGGAGGGGGAATACTTTACCCTGGGGTTTGATCACGCTGTGGCCTGGGGAGGGGGAATACTTTACCCTGGGGTTTGATCACGCTGTGGCCTGGGGAGGGGGAATACTTTACCCTGGGGTTTGATCACGCTGCGGCCTGGGGAGGGGGAATACTTTACGCTGTGGGGTTTGATCACGCTGCGGCCTGGGGAGGGGGAATACTTTACCCTGGGGTTTGATCACGCTGCGGCCTGGGGAGGGGGAATACTTTACGCTGTGGGGTTTGATCACGCTGCGGCCTGGGGAGGGGGAATACTTTACGCTGTGGGGTTTGATCACGCTGCGGCCTGGGGAGGGGGAATACTTTACGCTGTGGGGTTTGATCACGCTGCGGCCTGAGGAGGGGGAATACTTTACGCTGTGGGGTTTGATCACGCTGCGGCCTGGGGAGGGGGAATACTTTACCCTGGGGTTTGATCACGCTGTGGCCTGGGGAGGGGGAATACTTTACCCTGGGGTTTGATCACGCTGCGGCCTGGGGAGGGGGAATACTTTACGCTGTGGGGTTTGATCACGCTGCGGCCTGGGGAGGGGGAATACTTTACGCTGTGGGGTTTGATCACGCTGCGGCCTGGGGAGGGGGAATACTTTACGCTGTGGGGTTTGATCACGCTGCGGCCTGGGGAGGGTGAATACTTTACGCTGTGGTGTTTGATCACGCTGCGGCCTGGGGAGGGGGAATACTTTACGCTGTGGGGTTTGATTACGCTGCGGCCTGGGGAGGGGGAATACTTTACGCTGTGGGGTTTGATCACGCTGCGGCCTGGGGAGGGGGAATACTTTACCCTGGGGTTTGATCATGCTGCGGCCTGGGGAGGGGGAATACTTTACCCTGGGGTTTGATCACGCTGTGGCCTGGGGAGGGGGAATACTTTACCCTGGGGTTTGATCACGCTGTGGCCTGGGGAGGGGGAATACTTTACCCTGGGGTTTGATCACGCTGCGGCCTGGGGAGGGGGAATACTTTACGCTGTGGGGTTTGATCACGCTGCGGCCTGGGGAGGGGGAATACTTTACCCTGGGGTTTGATCACGCTGCGGCCTGGGGAGGGGGAATACTTTACGCTGTGGGGTTTGATCACGCTGCGGCCTGGGGAGGGGGAATACTTTACGCTGTGGGGTTTGATCACGCTGCGGCCTGGGGAGGGGGAATACTTTACGCTGTGGGGTTTGATCACGCTGCGGCCTGAGGAGGGGGAATACTTTACGCTGTGGGGTTTGATCACGCTGCGGCCTGGGGAGGGGGAATACTTTACCCTGGGGTTTGATCACGCTGTGGCCTGGGGAGGGGGAATACTTTACCCTGGGGTTTGATCACGCTGCGGCCTGGGGAGGGGGAATACTTTACGCTGTGGGGTTTGATCACGCTGCGGCCTGGGGAGGGGGAATACTTTACGCTGTGGGGTTTGATCACGCTGCGGCCTGGGGAGGGGGAATACTTTACGCTGTGGGGTTTGATCACGCTGCGGCCTGGGGAGGGGGAATACTTTACCCTGGGGTTTGATCATGCTGCGGCCTGGGGAGGGGGAATACTTTACCCTGGGGTTTGATCACGCTGTGGCCTGGGGAGGGGGAATACTTTACCCTGGGGTTTGATCACGCTGCGGCCTGGGGAGGGGGAATACTTTACCCTGGGGTTTGATCACGCTGTGGCCTGGGGAGGGGGAATACTTTACCCTGGGGTTTGATCACGCTGCGGCCTGGGGAGGGGGAATACTTTACGCTGTGGGGTTTGATCACGCTGCGGCCTGGCGAGGGGGAATACTTTACCCTGGGGTTTGATCACGCTGTGGCCTGGGGAGGGGGAATACTTTACCCTGGGGTTTGATCACGCTGCGGCCTGGGGAGGGGGAATACTTTACGCTGTGGGGTTTGCTCACGCTGCGGCCTGGGGAGGGGGAATACTTTACCCTGGGGTTTGATCACGCTGCGGCCTGGGGAGGGGGAATACTTTACGCTGTGGGGTTTGATCACGCTGCGGCCTGGGGAGGGGGAATACTTTACGCTGCGGTTTGATTACACTGCGGCCTGGGGAGGGGGAATACTTTACGCTGTGGGGTTTGATCACGCTGCGGCCTGGGGAGGGGGAATACTTTACGCTGCGGTTTCATTACGCTGCGGCCTGGGGAGGGGGAATACTTTACGCTGGGGTTTGATCACGCTGCGGCCTGGGGAGGGGGAATACTTTACGCTGTGGGGTTTGATCACGCTGCGGCCTGGGGAGGGGGAATACTTTACGCTGTGGGGTTTGATCACGCTGCGGCCTGGGGAGGGGGAATACTTTACGCTGTGGGGTTTGATTACGCTGCGGCCTGGGGAGGGGGAATACTTTACGCTGTGGGGTTTGATCACACTGCGGCCTGGGGAGGGGGAATACTTTACGCTGTGGGGTTTGATCACACTGCGGCCTGGGGAGGGGGAATACTTTACGCTGGGGTTTGATCACGCTGCGGCCTGGGGAGGGGGAATACTTTACGCTGTGGGGTTTGATCACGCTGCGGCCTGGGGAGGGGGAATACTTTACGCTGCGGTTTGATTACGCTGCGGCCTGGGGAGGGGGAATACTTTACGCTGTGGGGTTTGATCACGCTGCGGCCTGGGGAGGGGGAATACTTTACCCTGGGGTTTGATCACGCTGTGGCCTGGGGAGGGGGAATACTTTACCCTGGGGTTTGATCACGCTGCGGCCTGGGGAGGGGGAATACTTTACGCTGTGGGGTTTGATCACGCTGCGGCCTGGGGAGGGGGAATACTTTACCCTGGGGTTTGATCACGCTGTGGCCTGGGGAGGGGGAATACTTTACCCTGGGGTTTGATCACGCTGCGGCCTGGGGAGGGGGAATACTTTACGCTGTGGGGTTTGATCACGCTGCGGCCTGGGGAGGGGGAATACTTTACGCTGTGGGGTTTGATCACGCTGTGGCCTGGGGAGGGGGAATACTTTACGCTGTGGGGTTTGATCACGCTGCGGCCTGGGGAGGGGGAATACTTTACGCTGTGGGGTTTGATCACGCTGTGGCCTGGGGAGGGGGAATACTTTACCCTGGGGTTTGATCACGCTGCGGCCTGGCGAGGGGGAATACTTTACCCTGGGGTTTGATCACGCTGTGGCCTGGGGAGGGGGAATACTTTACGCTGTGGGGTTTGATCACGCTGCCGCCTGGGGAGGGGGAATACTTTACGCTGTGGGGTTTGATCACGCTGCCGCCTGGGGAGGGGGAATACTTTAGACACGACACAAAGGGCAGACTGGAGCTGCTTTAGAGTAGACATGACAGTTAGACTCTCTGGAATACATCAGCTATATATATATATATATATATATACACACACACACACACTACACACACACATATACACACACACACACACATACACGCACACGCACACTACACATGCACACTACACACACACACACACACACACACACACACACACACACACACACACACACACACACAGCATCCCAGTAAATCTTCAAGTTATCACGTAATGTCCTTAGTAGCCTTTCTATCTTAATCAGAGTCAGTGGTTAGGATGTTGTGTAGGGTTACGGCAGGCAAGGGAATGGGTTCAGAGCTCTCAGGTAATTACCTACCGTTATTTAGGATAATGAAATAAGTGGATTCCATATCTAATATGCCTGTAAATAACGAAATAAGGGACTTATGTGTGTGCGCATGTTTGAATATTCCATCTGATATGCCAGTAAAGAATGGTTAACCCCTGACTGCTAGGTCAGATAGAAAGGGGACTAAACTGATTAAGTTTATACTTTTAAGTGCACTCCCTAGTCCCACAGAATGGTTACAAGGTTGACCACTGCTTGACCTCCTGCTCATAAAAATGGTAGCCGGCTAAATCTAGGGGGGGGGGGGTATTTTGAATTTGGAATTTTATTAAGATCCCCATTACAAGAATTTGAATTTGGAATTTTATTAGGATCCCCATTAGCTGACGCCATGGTGTACAGAGCGATAGAAAGTGGAAGAGAATTTGAATTTAGAATTTTATTAACATCCCCATTAGCTGACGCCATGGTATACAGAGCGATAGAAAGTGGAAGAGAATTTGAATTTTGAATTTTATTAACATCCCCATTAGCTGACGCCATGGTATACAGAGCGATAGAAAGTGGAAGAGAATTTGAATTTTATTAGGATCCCCATTAGCTGACTCCATGGTTTACAGAGCAATAGAAAGTGGAAGAGAATTTGAATTTAGAATTTTGTTAGAATCCCCATTAGCTGATGACATGAGAGAGAAAGCAGAAGGTCAATGTGCTATGTGGTTCTCTACGCTGGAATAGTCAGTTGTAGCTTCGAGAGATACCATTTCTGTCATGTGTTTAAAATGGTTGAAATCCAGTGTGTATGTTAAGGCTCAATTGATCTCTCCTTTCTACTTCTCACCTAGTTCCTCGTTTTGTCCTTTACACACACTGCACAGTGCACACCAAAGGACGCATGAATGTGCACACACACTCGTGCGTACACACACACACACACACACACACACTGGCGGCAGGTAGTCTTTTTCTTGCATAATACTTATTTTTCTCAGACAGGAAATACCATTTCCAGCTCCTATGATCTGTCCTTTGTGAAGTGTGTCTGTGTAGTTTGTGAGAGGGTCTGTGTAGTGTGTGAGAGAGGGTGTGTAGTGTGTGAGGAGAGAGGGTGTGTAGTGTGTGATAAGAGAGGGTGTGTAGTGTGTGAGAGGGTCTGTGTAGTGTGTGAGGAGGGAGGGTGTGTAGTTTGTGAGGAGAGAGGGTGTGTCGTGTGTGAGGAGAGAGGGTGTGTCGTGTGTGAGGAGAGAGGGTGTGTCGTGTGTGTGAGGAGAGAGGGTGTGTCGTGTGTGTGAGGAGAGAGGGTGTGTCGTGTGTGTGAGGAGAGAGGGTGTGTCGTGTGTGTGAGGAGAGAGGGTGTGTAGTGTGTGTGAGGAGAGAGGGTGTGTAGTGTGTGTGAGGAGAGAGGGTGTGTAGTGTGTGTGAGGAGAGAGGGTGTGTAGTGTGTGTGAGGAGAGAGGGTGTGTAGTGTGTGTGAGGAGAGAGGGTGTGTAGTGTGTATGTGAGGAGAGAGGGTGTGTAGTGTGTGAGAGAGGGTGTGTAGTGTGTGAGGAGAGAGGGTATTTGTGTGTGAGGAGAGAGGGTGTTTGTGTGTGAGGAGAGAGGGTGTTTGTGTGTGAGGAGAGAGGGTGTGTGTGTGAGGAGAGAGGGTGTGTCGTGTGTGAGGTGAGAGGGTGTGTAGTGTGTGAGGAGAGAGGGTGTGTAGTGTGTGAGAGAGGGTGTGTCGTGTGAGAGGGTGTGTAGTGTGTGAGGGGAGAGGGTGTGTAGTGTGTGAGGAGAGAGGGTGTGTAGTGTGTGAGAGAGGGTGTGTCGTGTGTGAGGAGAGCAGGTGTGTAGTGTGTGTGAGGAGAGAGGGTGTGTAGTGTGTGTGTGGAGAGAGGATGTGTAGTAGTGTGTGATGAGAGAGGGTGTGTAGTGTGTGAGGAGAGAGGGTGTGTAGTGTGTGTGAGGAGAGAGGGTGTGTAGTGTGTGTGAGGAGAGAGGGTGTGTAGTGTGTGAGGAGAGAGGGTGTGTAGTGTGTGAGGAGAGAGGGTGTGTAGTGTGTGAGGAGAGAGGGTGTGTAGTGTGTGAGAGAGGCTGTGTCGTGTGTGAGGAGAGAGGGTGTGTCGTGTGTGAGGAGAAAGGGTGTGTAGTGTGTGAGAGAGGGTGTGTCGTGTGTGAGGAGAGAGGGTGTGTCGTGTGTGAGGAGAGAGGGTGTGTCGTGTGTGAGGAGAGAGGGTGTGTCGTGTGTGTGAGGAGAGAGGGTATGTAGTGTGTGAGGAGAGAGGGTGTGTCGTGTGTGAGGAGAGAGGGTGTGTCGTGTGTGAGGAGAGAGGGTGTGTCGTGTGTGTGAGGAGAGAGGGTGTGTAGTGTGTGAGGAGAGAGGGTGTGTAGTGTGTGAGGAGAGAGGGTGTGTAGTGTGTGAGGAGAGAGGGTGTGTAGTGTGTGTGAGGAGAGAGGGTGTGTATTGTGTGTGAGGAGAGAGGGTGTGTAGTGTGTGTGAGGAGAGAGGGTGTGTAGTGTGTGTGAGGAGAGAGGGTGTGTAGTGTGTGAGGAGAGAGGGTGTGTAGTGTGTGTGAGGAGAGAGGGTGTGTAGTGTGAGGAGAGAGGGTGTGTAGTGTGTGAGGAGAGAGGGTGTGTAGTGTGTGAGGAGAGAGGGTGTGTAGTGTGAGGAGAGAGGGTGTGTAGTGTGTGAGGAGAGAGGGTGTGTAGTGTGTGAGGAGAGAGGGTGTGTAGTGTGTGAGGAGAGAGGGTGTGTAGTGTGTGAGGAGAGAGGGTGTGTCGTGTGTGAGGAGAGAGGGTGTGTCGTGTGTGAGGAGAGAGGGTGTGTCGTGTGTGAGGAGAGAGGGTGTGTAGTGTGTGTGAGGAGAGAGGGTGTGTAGTGTGTGTGTGGAGAGAGGATGTGTAGTAGTGTGTGATGAGAGAGGGTGTGTAGTGTGTGAGGAGAGAGGGTGTGTAGTGTGTGTGAGGAGAGAGGGTGTGTAGTGTGTGTGAGGAGAGAGGGTGTGTAGTGTGTGAGGAGAGAGGGTGTGTAGTGTGTGAGGAGAGAGGGTGTGTAGTGTGTGAGGAGAGAGGGTGTGTAGTGTGTGAGAGAGGCTGTGTCGTGTGTGAGGAGAGAGGGTGTGTCGTGTGTGAGGAGAGAGGGTGTGTCGTGTGTGAGGAGAGAGGGTGTGTCGTGTGTGTGAGGAGAGAGGGTATGTAGTGTGTGAGGAGAGAGGGTGTGTCGTGTGTGAGGAGAGAGGGTGTGTCGTGTGTGTGAGGAGAGAGGGTGTGTCGTGTGTGTGAGGAGAGAGGGTGTGTAGTGTGTGAGGAGAGAGGGTGTGTAGTGTGTGAGGAGAGAGGGTGTGTAGTGTGTGAGGAGAGAGGGTGTGTAGTGTGTGTGAGGAGAGAGGGTGTGTAGTGTGTGTGAGGAGAGAGGGTGTGTAGTGTGTGTGAGGAGAGAGGGTGTGTAGTGTGTGTGAGGAGAGAGGGTGTGTAGTGTGTGAGGAGAGAGGGTGTGTAGTGTGTGTGAGGAGAGAGGGTGTGTAGTGTGAGGAGAGAGGGTGTGTAGTGTGTGAGGAGAGAGGGTGTGTAGTGTGTGAGGAGAGAGGGTGTGTAGTGTGAGGAGAGAGGGTGTGTAGTGTGTGAGGAGAGAGGGTGTGTAGTGTGTGAGGAGAGAGGGTGTGTCGTGTGTGAGGAGAGAGGGTGTGTCGTGTGTGAGGAGAGAGGGTGTGTCGTGTGTGAGGAGAGAGGGTGTGTCGTGTGTGAGGAGAGAGGGTGTGTAGTGTGTGTGAGGAGAGAGGGTGTGTAGTGTGTGTGAGGAGAGAGGGTGTGTGGTGTGTGTGAGGAGAGAGGATGTGTAGTAGTGTGTGATGAGAGAGGGTGTGTAGTGTGTGAGCAGAGAGGGTGTGTAGTGTGTGTGAGGAGAGAGGGTGTGTAGTGTGTGTGAGGAGAGAGGGTGTGTAGTGTGTGAGGAGAGAGGGTGTGTAGTGTGTGTGAGGAGAGAGGGTGTGTAGTGTGTGTGAGGAGAGAGGGTGTGTAGTGTGTGTGAGGAGAGAGGGTGTGTAGTGTGTGAGGAGAGAGGGTGTGTAGTGTGTGAGGAGAGAGGGTGTGTTGTGTGTGAGGAGAGAGGGTGTGTAGTGTGTGAGGAGAGAGGGTGTGTCGTGTGTGAGGAGAGAAGGTGTGTCGTGTGTGAGGAGAGAGGGTGTGTCGTGTGTGAGGAGAGGGTGTGTAATGTGTGAGGAGAGGGTGTGTAATGTGTGAGGGGAGAGGGTATGTAGTGTGCGTGAGGGGAGAGGGTGTGTAGTGTGTGAAGGGAGAGGGTGTGTAGTGTGTGAGGAGAGAGGAGAGAGGGTGTGTAGTGTGTGAGGAGAGAGGGTGTGTAGCGTGTGAGGAGAGAGGGTGTGTAGCGTGTGAGGAGAGAGGGTGTGTCGCGTGTGAGGAGAGAGGGTATGTCGCGTGTGAGGAGAGAGGGTGTGTCGCGTGTGAGGAGAGAGGGTGTGTCGCGTGTGAGGAGAGAGGGTGTGTCGCGTGTGAGGAGAGAGGGCGTGTTGCGTGTGAGGAGAGAGGGCGTGTTGCGTGTGAGGAGAGAGGGCGTGTCGCGTGTGAGGAGAGAGGGCGTGTCGCGTGTGAGGAGAGAGGGTGTGTCGCGTGTGAGGAGAGAGGGTGTGTGAGGGGAGAGGGTGTGTAGTGTGCGTGAGGGGAGCGGCTGTGTAGTATGCGTGAGGGGAGAGGGTGTGTAGTGTGCGTGAGGGGAGAGGCTGTGTAGTGTGCGTGAGGGGAGAGGGTGTGTAGTGTGCGTGAGGGGAGTGGGTGTGTAGTGTGCGTGAGGGGAGAGGGTGTGTAGTATGCGTGAGGGGAGAGGGTGTGTAGTGTGCGTGAGGGGAGTGGGTGTGTAGTGTGCATGAGGGGAGAGTCTCCGAGGGGGAGATTTGGGATTCAGCCTGTGTGTGCGCGCACGTGTCAGGTGACCCGGTTCTCTTGTCTCTGAATATGGCCAGAGAGGAATGCCACGGTATTGAAGCCTAATGGAATGTGTTGCCGCCAAGTATGGTCGCCCCTTGAAACCCCATTGAAACATGGGTACCTGCACTGACCAAAATAACAACTGTCCCTCTTTAAATGTTGATGCTCTATTGAAAGGCTTCTCTTCGGGAATTAGGTGTTCATCTGGGTAAAGTCATTATCCTTGGTCTTCTTCTTTGTGGAATAGCAAAGGTTAAAACTCTCCTGGGTGTGTCACTGGCCCTCTTAGTTTGAGGCACATGGTCTATACTGTGATCCTCTGTCTAGCACTAAGTGAGCATGCAAGGTTCCCCAAAAATAGAGTTGTCAGCTTCCTGAATGGACATTTTCCCGGTAATCATGTGCCATTTGCCGGTTTGTAATAGGAATTGGATTGGAATTCTCCGAACCAGTCTTTTGCATTTGTGTGTCTCGTGTTGCTTGCGTGCGTTAGTGCATGTATGTGTGTGACTTTGTGTATCCGTGGACCTGTGTTCCTCTCCCCTTTACATGAACGATCATTCTGTGTGTACGTTCCGTTAAGACAGGCCGGTTATCTTCCTAATGAGAACAGAAGAATATCCAGGTTTTGTCTTTTGACAGAATCATCCATCTAGGGAAGAAGAAAAAAAACGAAACAATGTCTAATGAAATTGTTGGTCCGTGTGTACTGTGTGTCTGTGCGCTTGTCGGTGTGGCTGCGTGTGTGTGTGCGTGTGTTACATTACCTCTGTATGTGTGTGAGTAATAGTGGCACAGACGCATTTGTTTGAGTTCCCGTTCCTTATTGGATTTGTGTTCCGAGAGATGAGGCCCGGGTGTATCTGTCTTGGTTTGTGTGTGTGTGTGTGTGTATTTGTGTTGCTTTGCTTCTCTGAACCCTGTGTGGCAGGGCCAGTTGATCTTATCTGCAGTTTTCTCTCTCTCTCCATACAGTCAGTGTGTACAGTCACCTCAGGGCACACAAAAAAGAGTTGAGCATTTTTCACCCAGGACCAAATCAACTCTCGCCGTTAGCATGAATAATAAAAGCCATGCATCAACCACTCGTGGTTATCTATAGCCAAGCATCATCGCTGGACAGACGTACACAGATACAGATGCACACTCGTGGATTCACAGTGCAACCTAGTGCAGGGTAAGAGAGCACCTCAGATGGGTCGTGTATTTATCAGGGTTTGCTTTCACAGTCCCAGGATATTTGGAGGGGGGGGGTATAATATGGCCGTCTACATACAATGCATTCTGGTGGAATCATTGCTCCTCTTGTGTAAAAGGACGTGGCCAATGGTTTCCAATGGCAGGTTGTAGTAGATGCTGTCTCAGACTGTCCCCTAGACGGGGGATGAAAATGAATTTCCTTTTTTAGTCATTTAGCATATCGTTCTTATCCAGAGCGACGTACTGGCATAATTAGGGTTAGGTGCCTTGCACAAGGGCACATGGTGAGATTTTTCACAGAGTCGGCGCGGGGATTCGGACCGGCAACCTTATTGTTGTGGGCCCGACGCTCTTAACCGATAGGCTACCTGCAGTAGGGAAAGGGAAAGGGGGATACCTAGTTGTACAACTGAATGCGTTCAACTGAAATGTGTCTTCCGTATTTAGCCCGACCCCTCTGAATCCGAGAGGTGCGGGGAGGCTGCCTTTTAATCAACATCCATGTCAAGGCTCCCGGGGAACAGTGGGTTTAACTGCCTTGCTCAGTGGCAGAACGACCGATTAAAAAAAAAATGATTCACCTTGTCAGCTCAGCGATTCAATCCAGCAACCTTCCGGGTTACTATAGACGAGTACAGAAGTTATTGTTGAGGGGAAACGTCTGCGGGGGGAGAACAGTATGAGGACAGTATGAGAACAGTATGAGAACAGTATGAGGACAGTATGAGAACAGTATGAGAACAGTATGAGGACAGTATGAGCGGTCTGTCTGATCCACGACGTCTCCTGGGTGACAGTCGGCACGCGTTATATCTCCACTCTGAACAGGATCTGATTTAAGATTTTCTCTGATCTGATTTAAGAGTCCCACTGCAGTCAGGGAATGGCTGAGCAACTTTTTCATGCTTCAATTTGCCCCCCCCCCCCCATGTTTTCTGAGCAACAAATAATAACAGGATATTAATCACCGGGAAATCAGCTCCAAATTATTTTAATTGGGGAATTCTGTTCCCAAGTACAGTGGGGCAAAAAAGTATTTAGTCAGCCACCAATTGTGCAAGTTCTCCCACTTAAGAAGACAAAATGAGGGGAAAAAATCCAGGATTTTGTATGAATTTATTTGCAAATTATGGTGGAAAATAACTATTTGGTCACCTACAAACAAGCAAGATTTCTGGCTCTCACAGACCTGTAACTTCTTCTTTAAGAGGCTCCTCTGTCCTCCACTCGTTACCTGTATTAATGGCACCTGTTTGAACTTGTTATCAGTATAAAAGAGACCTGTCCACAACCTCAAACAGTCAAACTCCACTATAGCCAAGACCAAAGAGCTGTCAAAGGACACCAGAAACAAAATTGTAGACCTGCACCAGGCTGGGGAGACTGAATCTGCAATAGGTAAGCAGCTTGGTTTGAAGAAATCAACTGTGGGAGCAATTATTAGGAAATGGAAGACATACAAGACCACTGATAATCTCCCTCGATCTGGGGACTCCACGCAAGATCTCACCCCGTGGGGTCAAAATGATCACAAGAACGGTGAGCAAAAATCCCAGAACCACACGGGGGACCTAGTGAATGACCTGCAGAGAGCTGGGACCAAAGTAACAAAGCCTACCATCAGTAACACACTACGCCACCAGGGACTCAAGTGCCAGACGTGTCCCCCTGCTTAAGCCAGTACATGTCCATGCCCGTCTGAAGTTTGCTAGAGAGCATTTGGATGATGTCATATGGTCAGATGAAACCAAAATATAACTTTTTGGTAAAAACTCAACTTGTCGTGTTTGGAGGACAAAGAATGCTGAGTTGCATCCAAAGAACACCATACCTACTGTGAAGCATGGGGGTGGAAACATCATGCTTCGGGGCTGTTTTTCTGCAAAGGGACCAGGACGACTGATCCGTGTAAAGGAAAGAATGAATGGGGCCATGTATCGTGAGATTTTGAGTGAAAACCTCCTTCCATCAGCAAGGGCATTGAAGATGAAACGTGGCTGGGTCTTTCAGCATGACAATGATCCCAAACACACCGCCCGGGCAACGAAGGAGTGGCTTCGTAAGAAGCATTTCAAGGTCATGGAGTGGCCTAGCCAGTCTCCAGATCTCAACCCCATAGAAAATCTTTGGAGCGAGTTGAAAGTCCGTGTTGCCCAGCAACAGCCCAAAAACATCACTGCTCTAGAGGAGATCTGCATGGAGGAATGGGCCAAAATACCAGCAAGTGTGTGAAAACCTTGTGAAGACTTACAGAAAACGTTTGACCTCTGTCATTGCCAACAAAGGGTATATAACAAAGTATTGAGATAAACTTTTATTATTGACCAAATACTTATTTTACACCATAATTTGCAAATAAATTCATAAAAAATCCTACATTGTGATTTTCTGGATTTTTTTTCCCTCATTTTGTCTGTCACACTCTTTTTAAGTGGGAGAACTTGCACAATTGGTGGCTGACTAAATACTTTTTTGCCCCACTGTATTTCCATGCATAATAGAGAGACACGTGATCATATACAAATGTAAGCAAGGTTTGAAATTGTTATGTATTTCAGACAAATATATTTTAAATATATTTTACAAATGATTTGTAATTATGTTCCGGCTCTCCGAACATCCACTCAATAAAAAAACAGGCGCATCTGAATCTAGTTAATGTTCCCTGCTCTCGAAGAGCTCTCTGTCGTGTTGATATCAAAGTCCTGATAGGTTTTACCGGGGGGGGAGTGCAAATATATGAGGCGACAGGGGTGTGTCTCCAAACTTTTGTCTGGTCAGATTTAAATGAAGCCCCCCCCCCATCACTTTCCCAAGCCCTTCTGACCAGACTTTACCCTCCCCCTCCTCCCTAGAGAGAGCGAGTAGTAGTAAGAATGTGTTCAAACATCAAAGGAGGACAACTGATGTGGTTTTAGGTCCTCCTGCTGGGAACAGACAAGGCGAGTGGGAGGTGGCGAGGAGAGTACGGGAAGCTCTCTGTCCCCTGCCTCTGTCCGGTCGGTCTCTCTTTCACGCACAGATCTCCGTCTCTCTCTGGCCAATAAGGCTCCTACCGTATGCTCATGGCGGAATGGAAGTGTATCATTTAATGCTTTTTAAAATAGACCTCCTTTCCCTCAAAAGCCCTCTCCTGCCCGAGTGTTCTAATGTAACATGTAGTATTGGGTGTAATGCAGACCTAGGTCAGGGCACTTGGTTTAAGACATGTGGGTTCTTTGTTCTGTGCTTGTATGCGTCTTTGGATCCTAAACTGGAAGAATAAAGGTTGGTGTAATTAATGACGTGGTGCTTCGGACCACCTGCCCTGTATTTAGTATGTGTATAGTACATGTGTGTGGCCCTTTGTAACAGTCTATAAATAGTCTATAAATATGCAGGTGATTATAATGCATTCATAATCCACTGTAACTGGAATCGACCCCTAAATCTGATACCTTGACTCATACCCTGGGCTGATGGTGTATTTCAGGTCACGTATGCTAAATATGTCTGAAATGGAAAGGTCGATATGAGGGCATGCCTTTCTGTGTGTGTGTGTGCGTGTGCGTGTGTGTGTGTGCGTCTGAAGGTATTGACGCTGTTAGTGCATTGACGGAGATCAGTTTGGTTGAAATACAAGTCCGCCGATTTCATTGAGTCTGTCTCATCCTCACACTCTGACCTGACCAGCACCTGACCTCATGCTCCACTTCCAGGGGCAATTATAACCCTACACTATATTTAAACTCACATATATTTAGGCTGCCTGGGTTCATCTTTTGAAGGCAAGGCCTGAGGTCTCTCATGCTACTCGTTAAATAGATTTGAAGTTAGCTTTTGGCGGTTAAGTACATGAGAGAGCATGCAGACCAAAGGCTGACTTTGCCTTTCACCTCTTCTGTCATCCCTTTCACCCTCCTCTCATCCTCCACTCATTAGTGAAGGTGTGAGTTTGTAGAGAACAAAGTCGAGAGTCTTTTGAATCGATCACAGAGTAGTGTTCCGCTCGTCCGTCTGCCCAGCGTTTGACGTGTCGGCAGATTTGATTGTGCGTACGTGTTTGTTTCCAGAAACACGGAAACGATTCACCTTGTACTGCTATGAAGCGACAACAAAAAAGTGCCATGGACCGAAATGAGAAGTCGGCGTTTCACTACGAACACAGTAACATGCTCGCGCACACAGAGACACACACACACACGGATCCATGCGATCCCGCACTGACAGACAGTGGTTGTATCCTCTGGCATGAAGTCCCCTCTTTACTTTGGCACTCTGTGCTTAGCTTGTCAGCCTTGTCACATACACACACACACATTTGTTTAGACTGCTGCCGTACTAATCCATTAGAGCGCTGGCATGTGTCACAGCGCTGCCAGGGGAAGGACAGTGTGCCAGGGTGGGGCACCCTGCCAGCGCCGTGTGATCATGTATGTGTGTGTTTGGGCGGCAGGTAGCCTAGCGGTTAAGAGTGTTGGGCCGGTAAAGGTCGCTGGTTTGTTTGCCCGATTTGACAAGGTGGAAAATCTGTCGACGTGGCCTTGAGCGAGGCACTGAACCCTAATTGCTCCTGTAAGTCGCTCTGGATGAGAGCCGTCTGCTAAATGCCTCAAATGTAAATGTGCGTGGGTGCGCTCTGTCTAAACAATGGAACAGTGTGTGTGACAGTTACACAGGTCATCAAACCAGCGGGCTGTTTATGTATTCTCTCTCTCTCTCTCTCTCTCTCTCTCTCTCTCTCTCTCTCTCTCTCTCTCTCTCTCTCTCTCTCTCTCTCTCTCTCTCTCTCTCTCTCTCTCTCTCTCTCTCTCTCTCTCTCTCTCTCTCTCTCTCTCTCTCTCTCTCTCTCTCTTTCTCTCTCTCCCTTCTCTCTTCCCTCTCTTCTCTCCTCTCTCACCTCTCTCTCTCTCTCTCATCCCTTACATGACCTTTCTTTCCTCTCTGTCTCCATAGCTCTGATAGCGATTGGCCAGTACAGCAGCACCATAGAGACAGTGGATGCAGGCTGGTGTAAAGAGATCACTGACCAGGGAGCTACGCAGATTGCCAGAAGCAGCAAGTCACTACGATACCTGGGCCTCATGAGGTGTGACAAGGTAAGCTGATGCGTAGACACGTCTACCGTGTTCATGTGCGAACCCCCTGTGCGTGCGTGAATTGTCACGCAACGGAGGTGAAGGACAAGAAAGAGCGGTGTGCCCACTCTCCCTAAAATACTGTGGAACACACAAACACCCACACGCGACACCAGGTCACCGGTGTCCAGGTCAGAGGATGACCAATTAAACAGTGTCCAGAGGAGAGCGTGTCCGTAAGCCACTGCCCCCGTAGGCCCAGTGTGTGCGGGCATTCGGGCCGCCCCTGTTCCGCGTGGGCTGGTGTATGAGGGGGGAGGGAACATCCAGTGTAACGTCCTTATGTCCTAACAAACAAGAGTCAGTCCTGTGTCGGAGCTAAGAGACGGTCAGATGCCACTGATGAAGTGGTCTATACGGACCCACATCATTACAGAGATGGGTGGGTGGATATGCTTCATAATATTTCTCTTCCAAAGAGATCATGTCGAACTTGGTCGTGGCGCTATGCTGTAGTTGTTTAATGAAGATGAATATGTATGTGGTAAATGTATAGAAAAGTATGGAGGGACCTTAGGGACCACTCACTGATGAATTGGTCTGTGTTAACA
Source organism: Oncorhynchus kisutch (assembly GCF_002021735.2). Lineage (NCBI taxonomy): Eukaryota > Metazoa > Chordata > Actinopteri > Salmoniformes > Salmonidae > Oncorhynchus > Oncorhynchus kisutch. The sequence continues at coordinate 41,092,179 of NC_034176.2, forward strand.
TAATTATCCCGGACAGGGTCTGTATGGATCGTGTTTATCTCTGTGTAATAAAGAGTAAGCACATTACAGCACAGGTGCTTGCTTATTCTCTATGGTGATTTAGCAGTACCCTCTCCCCCTGTGACCTTACAATCAATATCTATAGCCACGTGCACACACACACACACACACACACAGAGAATTACAACGTCTACTGCGAATAACTACATCAAACAATGGGAGGCGTTGTTTCTTGTAACCGAAAGGTTGCTGGATCGAATCCCCTAGCAGAACAAATCTGTCGTTCTGCCCCAGAACAAGGCAGTTAACCCACTGTTCCCCGGTAGGCCGCCATTGTAAATAAGAATTTGTTCTTAAATGACTTGCCTAGTTTAAAAAAGTTGTGTTTTTTAAAATGTAAACATCAAAATCTTACTCCAGGGGGAAAAGATATTGATAGTGATATTTCTGGCCTGTAGGAAAGATGGGTAAATATTTGTATTTATTTAGAGTGAAGATGCCAGGAGAGAGGACTCTGGAGTTAATTCCACTAAACGGAGCAGTAATTTGCGGCATTAGAAAGGTATTAGGTATTTAATGGGCCATAAACGGCGAAGAGAAGCCGAGAAGAATATCCTTTCCTGAAGAGGCAGAGACGTGTTCGGTCTCCCAAGGTCACACCAAGCAAGGCCATACTGGAAGCTATTGTTCTTCTCTGTGCCCTGAAAGCATGTTTAGCATTGCAAATGAAGTCAATAGATGTTGCAGAGGTGAAGGGATTTGACTAGTCAAGCTCTGGGCTGTTATTGTTCGAGGCGTCAGTTTGTTTGGTGAGCTCAAGTCTGTGGAGAGGGGAGCTACAGATGATCAGGTCACAGAGAGAGAGAGAGAGAGAGAGAGTAGAAATCAACTGTATATGAACCGTATGTAGAATGTACATGAGATGGAGTGATGATGGAGAGAGAGAGAGAGAGAGAAATAGGGAGGGGGTGGTTCTAAGTGGGAGTTTGAAGCTGGAGTAGGCATCTAGTCTCCCCATGTAGGCCCGGTGGGCAGGTGTGACCATGCCCTCCATTCACCCTGCACCTCCTACTCTCTCATCCCTCATTCCCCTCTCTTATCTCCCTCACTAGTTTTAAGCACCAGCTGTCAGAGCAGCTCACAGATCACTGCACCTGTGCATAGCCCATCCAACTACCTCATCCCCATACTGTTATATATTTATTTATCTTGCTCCTTTGCACCCCAGTATCTCTACTTGCATACTAATCTTCTTCACATTTATCACTTCAGTGTTTAATTGCTATATTGTAATTACTTCGCCACCATGGCCTATTTATTACCTTACCTCCCTTATCTCACCTCATTTGCACATGCTATATATAGACTTTTTCTACTGTATTATTGGTTGTATGTTTGTTTACTCCATGTGTAACTCTGTGTTGTTGTATGTGTCGAACTGCTTTGCTTTATCTTGGCCAGGTCGCAGTTGCAAATGAGAACTTGTTCTCAACTGGCCTACCTGGTTATATAAAGGTGAACTAAATAAATGTACCCGTCATCTCTCCCTTGGTGCGAACCCAATCCCTCTCTCAACCGCCATCCCTCCATCCCATAGACTACACCTGTTTCTCTCTCTCAATTCAATTTCAATTTAAGGGGCTTTATTGGCAAGGGAAGCATATGGTTACATTGCCAAACCAAGTTAAATAGAGAATAAGCACAAGTGAAATAAACAACAAAAAATGTACAGTAAACATTACACTCACAGAAGTTCCAAAAGAATAAGGACATTTCAAATGTCATATTATGTATATATATTCGGTGATGTAATGATGTGCAAATGGTTCAAGTACAAAAGGGAAAACATAAAACATAAATATGGGATGTATGTACAATGGTGTTCTTCACTGGTTGCCCTTTTCTTGTGGCAACAGGTCACAAATCTTGTTGCTGTGATGGCACACTGTGGTATTTCACATAGATATGGGAGTTTATCAAAATTTGATTTGTTTTTCGAATTCTTTGTGGGTCTGTGTAATCTGAGGGAAATATGCGTCTCTAATATGGTCATACATTTGGCAGGAGGTTAGGAAGTGCAGCTCAGCTTCCAACTCATTTTGTTGGCAGAGTGAACATAGCCTGTCTGCCTTTGGCGGCCTTTCTCAATAGCAAGACTATGCTCACTGAGTCTGTACATAGTCAAAGCTTTCCTTAATTTTGGGTCAGTCACAGTGGTTAGGTATTCTGCCACTGTATACTCTCTGTTTAGTGCCAAATAAACTCACCAAAAAAAGAAGCGTCCCTTTTTCAGGACCCTGTCTTTCAAAGATAATTCGTAAAAATCCAATTAACTTCACAGATCTTCATTGTATAGAGTTTAAACACTGTTTCCCATGCTTGTTCAATGATCCATAAACAATTAATGAACACGCACCAGTGGAACGGTCATTAAACACTAACAGCTTACAGACGGTAGGCAATTAAGGTCACAGTTCGGAAAACTTAGGACACTAAAGACGCCTTTCTACTGACTCTGAAAAACACAAAACAAAAGATGAGCAGGGACCCTGGGCATGAGGACTGCAGATGTGGCCAGGGCAATAAATTGCAATGTCCGTACTGTGAGACGCCTAAGACGGCGCTACAGGGAGACAGGACGGACAGCCGATCATCCTCGCAGTGGCAGACCACGTGTAACAACACCTGCACAGGATCGGTACATCTGAACGTCACACCTGTGGGTTAGGTTAAGGATGGCAACAACAACTGCCCGAGTTACACCAGGAATGCACAAGCCCTCCATCAGTGCTCAGACTGTCCGCGATAGGCTGAGAGAGGCTGGACTGAGGGCTTGTAGGCCTGTTGTAAGACAGGTCCTCACCAGACAACACAGGCAACAACGTCGCCTATGGGCACAAACCCATTGTCGCTGGACCAGACAAGACTGGCAAAAAGTGCTCTTCACTGACGAGTCGCGGTTTTATCTCACCAGGGGTGATGGTTGGATTTGCGTTTATCGTCAAAGGAATGAGTGTTACACCAAGGCCTGTACTCTGTTTCAGGATCGATTTGAAGGTGGAGGGACCGTCATGGTCTGGGGCCATGTGTCACAGCATCATCAGACTGAGCTTGTCGTCATTCGTCATTGCAGGCAATCTCAGCGCTGTGCGTTACAGGGAAGACATCCTCCTCCCTCATGTGGTACCCTTCCTGCAGGCTCATCCTGACATGACCCTCCAGCATGACAATGCCACCAGCCATACTGCTAATTCTGTGCATGATTTCCTGCAAGACAGGAATGTCAGTGTTCTGCCATGGCCAGCGAAGAGCCCGGATCTCAATCCCATTGAGCACATCTGGAACCTGTTGGATCGGAGGGTGAGGGCTAGGGACATCTCCCCCCAGAAATGTCCGGGAACTTGTAGGTACCTTGGTGGAAGAGTGGCGTAACATCTCACAGTGAGAAGTAGCAAATCTGGTGCAGTCCATGAGGAGGAGATGCACTGCAGTACTTAATGCAGCTGGTGGCCACGCCAGATACTGACTGTTACTGGGTCTCCTTTTGTTCAGGGACACATTATTCCATTTCTGTCTGTGGAACTTGTTCAGTTTATGTCTCAGCTGTTGATTCTTGTTATGTTCATAGAAATATTTACACATGTTAAGTTTGCTGAAAATAAACGCAGTTGACAGTGAGAGGATGTTTCTTTTTTTTTTGCAGAGTTTAGCATTCTAGTTTTCTCCGTTTTTCTGTAAATTCTCTCCAATATGTCAGGTAATTATCTTTTTGTTTTCTCTTGTGTCTACTTGTGTTGCTGTCCTGGGGCTCTGTGGGGTCTGTTTGTGAACAGAGCCCCAGGACCAGCTTGCTTAAGGGGCTCTTCTTCAGGCCCTTCTTGCATTGTCTCTCAGATCGTTCACAGCTTTGTGGAAGTTACCTTTGGCGCTGAAGTTTAGGCCAAGGAATGTATTGTTTATTTGTGTGCTCTAGGGCAACGGTGTCTAGATGGAATTTGTATTTGTGGTCCTGGCAACTGGACCTTTTTTGGAACACTATTATTTTTGTCTTGCTGAGATTTACTGTCAGGGCCCAGGTCTGAAGGAATCTGTGCAGAATATCTAGGTGCTGCTGTAGGCCGTCCTTGGTTGGGGACAGAAGCACCAGATCATCAGCAAACAGTAGACATTTGACTTCAGATTCTAGTAGAGTGAGGCCGGGTGCTGCGGACTGTTCTAGTGCCCTCGCCAATTTGTTGATATATATATATATATATATATGTTGAAGAGGGTGGGGCTTAAGCTACATCCCTGTCTCACCCCCTGGCCCTGTGGAAAGAAATGTGTGTTTTTTGCCAATTTTAACCTTGTTGTTTGTGTACATGGATTTTATAATGTTGTATGTTTTTCCCCCCAACACCACTTTCCATCAATTTCTATAGCAGACCCTCATGCCAAATTGAGTCGAAAGCTTTTTTGAAATTAACAAAGCATGAGAAGACTTTGCCTTTGGTTTAGTTTGTTTGTTCGTTAGGGTGTGCAGGGTGAACATGTGGTCTAATTTGGTAAAAAGCCAATTTGACATTTGCTCAGTACTGTACATTGTTTTCGCTGAGGAAATGTACGAGTCTGCTGTTAATGATAATGCAGAGGATTTTCCCAAGATGGCTGTTTCATTTAGGATACCATCAACCCCACAGTCCTTTTTGAGTTGGAGGGTTTGTATTTTGTCCTGTAGTTTATTCAATGTAGTTGGAGAATCCAGTGGGTTCTGGTAGCCTTTAATAGTTGATTCTAACATCTGTATATGATCATGTATATACTTTTTCTGTTTGTTCTTTGTTATAGAGCCAAAAATATTGGATAAGTGGTTTATCCATACATCTTTGTTTTGGAAAGATAACTCTTCGTGTTGTTGTTTCTTTTCCAATTTTCCCAGAAGTGGTTAGATTCTATGGATTCTTCAATGACATTGAGCTGATTTCTAATGTGCTGTTCCTTCTTTTTCCATAGTGTATTTCTGTATTGTTTTAGTGTTTCACCATAGTGAAGGATCAGGTTTTCTCGGTCTCTATGTTTTTGGTTGGATAGGTTTCTCAATTTCTTTCTTAGGTTTTTGAATTCTTCATGAAACCATTTGTCATTGTTGTTAATTTTCTTAGGTTGTCTGCTTGACATTTTTAGATTTGATAAAGAAGCTGAGAGGTCAAATATACTGTTTATGTTTTCTACTGCCAAGTTTACACCTTCACTATTACAGTGACATTGTCAAGAAGCGATGGGATTGTTGTTACCTAATATATTTTAGTAGATTCTCTCTAACTGGTGATGGCTCTCTCTCTCTCTGACTGGTGATGGCTCTCTCTCTCTCTGACTGGTGATGGCTCCCTCTCTCTCTCTAACTGGTGATGGCTCTCTCTCTCTCTGACTGGTGATGGCTCTCTCTCTCAAACTGGTGATGGTGTTCTCTCTCTCTCTATCTCTCTAACTGGTGATGTCTCTCTCTCTCTCGCTCTCTCAATTCAATTCAATTCAATTCAATTCAAGGGCTTTATTGGCATGGGAAACATGTGTTAACATTGCCAAAGCAAGTGAGGTAGATAATATATAAAGTGAATATATAAAGTGAAATAAACAATAAAAATTAACAGTAAACATCACACATACAGAAGTTTCAAAACAATAAAGTATATAAATAAAATATATATATATATACAGTGTTTTAACAATGTACAAATGGTAAAGGACACAAGATAAAATAAATAAGCATAGCTCTCTCTCTCTCCGTCTCTCTCTCTAACTGGTGATGGTTCTCTCTCTCTCTCTCTCTCTCTCTCTCTCTCTCTCTCTCTCTCTCTCTCTCTCTCTCTAACTGGTGATGGTTCTCTCTCTCTCTCTCTCTCTCTCTCTCCGTCTCTCTCTCTAACTGGTGATGGTTCTCTCTCTCTCTCTCTCTCTCTCTCTCTCTCTCTCTCTCTCTCTAACTGGTGATGGCTCTCTCTCTGTCTCTCTCTCTAACTGGTGATGGCTCTCTCTCTGTCTCTCTCTCTAACTGGTGATGACTCTCTCTCTCTCCGTCTCTCTCTCTAACTGGTGATGGTTCTCTCTCTCTCTCTCTCTAACTGGTGATGGCTCTCTCTCTCTCTGTCTCTCTCTCTAACTGGTGATGGCGCTCTCTCTCTCTCTGACTGGTGATGGCTCTCTCTCTCTCTGACTGGTGATGGCTCTCTCTCTCTCAAACTGGTGATGGCGTTCTATCTCTCTATCTCTCTCTCTAACTGGTGATGGCGCTCTCTCTCCATCTCTCTCTCTAACTGGTGATGTCTCTCTCTCTCTCGCTCTCTCTCTCTCTCCGTCTCTCTCTCTAACTGGTGATGGTTCTCTCTCTCTCTCTCTCTCTCTCTCTCTCTCTAACTGGTTGATGGCTCTCTCTCTCTCTCTAACTGGTGATGGCTCTCTCTCTCTGACTGGTGATGGCTCTCTCTCTCTCAAACTGGTGATGGCGTTCTCTATCTCTCTATCTCTCTCTCTAACTGGTGATGGCGCTCTCTCTCCATCTCTCTCTGACTGGTGATGTCTCTCTCTCTCGCCATCTCTCTCTCTCCGTCTCTCTCTCTAACTGGTGATGGTTCTCTCTCTCTCTCTCTCTCTCTCTCTCTCTCTCTCTCTCTCTCTCTCTCTCTCTCTAACTGGTGATGTCTCTCTCTCTCTCTCTCTCTCTCTCTCTCTCTCTCTCTCTCTCTAACTGGTGATGTCTCTCTCTCTCTCGGTCTCTCTCTCTAACTGGTGATGACTCTCTCTCTCTCTGTCTCTCTAACTGGTGATGTCTCTCTCTCTCTCCGTCTCTCTCTCTAACTGGTGATGGCTCTCTCTCTCTCTCTCTCCGTCTCTCTCTCTAACTGGTGATGCCTCTCTCTCTATCTCTCTCTCTCTAACTGGTGATGGCTCGCTCTCTCTCTGTCTCTCTCTCTCTCTAACTGGTGATGGCTCTCTCTCTCTCTCTCTATCTAACTGGTGATGGCTCTCTCTCTCTCTCTAACTGGTGATGTCTCTCTCTCTCTCTCTCTCTCTATCTAACTGGTGATGCCTCTCTCTCTATCTCTCTCTAACTGGTGATGGCTCTCTCTCTATCTATCTATCTAACTGGTGATGTCTCTCTCTCTCTCTCTCTCTCTCTCTCTCTATCTATCTATCTATATCTCTCGCTCTCTAACTGGTGATGGCTCTCTCTCTCCATCTCTCTCTCTCTAACTGGTGATGGCTCTCTCTCTCTCTCTCTCTCTCTCTAACTGGTGATGGCTCTCTCTCTCTAACTGGTGATGGCTCTGTCTCTCTCTCTAACTGGTGATGGCTCGCTCTCTCTCAGTCTCTCTCTAACTGGTGATGTCTCTCTCTCTCCCTCTAACTGGTGATAGCTCTCTCTCTCCGTCTCTCTCTCTAACTGGTGATGTCTCTCTCTCTCTCTCTAACTGGTGATGGCTCTCTCTCTCTCTAACCGGTTGATGGCTCTCTCTCTCTCTCTCTCACTGAGATGTCTCTCTCTCTCACTGAGATGTCTCCATCTCTCCTGTATCCCTCCCTTTAGAAAAGAGCAGTGCCTCTAAACTACGTTTCCTCACAAGAAATGTTGACCTCTCTCATCCCTCTCTCCATCTCTCGCCCCATCCCTCTATCCCTAGGACTAGTCATTCACAGCAGTGAGGTCAGTGGTGATAGCAGTAGAGACATCAGCATGGTAAAACATGGGCTCTGGGCTGCTTAGTTAGGGCCAGCGCCACTTATATAGTCCCGCTGCCATGGTGACTCAATTCAGTTTGATATGACATGTCCTTCAGGATCAGCTGAGCACGGGGCTCTCGGAGTGTGCTCCAGATATTGTATTATACTGTATTAGCTCTGGATAAAATATAGCCGGTCTGTTGAGAGCCATGTCCTCATCTGGATGAGTTTATTACGGGCTTTTCATTGTGTAGTTTGCAGGCCTTCTGGTCTACCCTCAAGAGATGAGGGTTGGGGAGAGAGCAAGATGAATTTCTCTTTTATGAAGATTCTTATTTGGTCAGGCTCAAAAAATGTGTTTGCAGGAAGATCTTGATTAGTTTGTATTGATCCACATGGGGCACAGGGAGCTCGTCCCTGATTGGTTGGCATCGCTCTTCATGTTTTTTTTGTCTGCGTCGAATGAAGTCCAGTTTGTTTCTAGGGAGAGAATAGTGCAAGTCACCGATTCTGCCCCCGGTTAGCTATTAGCATTATCCCCTATTAGATTGTTGTCATCCATAGCTGTGCTGCTGCAGACATGGTGCATGGTTACAGTTTGAATGAGAGGAAGTGATTGTGTTCACTTCACTGGTTTCCTCTCCCTCCCTGGAAAGAGAGAGGTGTCAGAGGGCCGCGATCCCAAATGGCACCCTATACCCTATATAGAGCACTGATTTTGACCGTGGCCTATAAGGCTCTGGTCAAAAGTAGTGGACTATAAAGGAAATGGGGTGCCATTTGGGATGCAGGCCCCGTCTCTTTTTACACAAATACACACTTGTGTGATAACCTTGACACACGGAGGGAGGGGAACGCAGGACTTAGCCACGGCTTTTCCTTGGCAGGTCCCGTGTGGATTTGTTTGGAAGTGTCAGAATGTTAGTGTGTGTGTGCATGTGTGTGTGTGCACGTGTGTGTGTGTGCACGTGTGTGTGTGTGTGTGTGTGTGTGTCCATAGCCTCACAATGTGGACCAGTCCTAGAACCCATAATGTGTCAAATTCATAGGACTGTTAACAGGGACCATATGGTGCCCATGGTGACGGGGGATGTGAAGGATCGACCATTATACTTTGATATTAACACACTTCCTCACTGGATGGGTTTTATAGTCTGGGAACTGGTGATAGCTCTGCTTTGCTAGGATCTGGGTTTAGCTGGGGGGGGGGAGATGACTTCAACCACGTGAAGGTTCTCGCTTGTTTTTCCACTCAAAGTCGATACAAATTGTGGTCCAAATTTATAATTGTAGTTTCGACGATGTAAAAATTGTATTATGCATGTGTCGGCCTCTGTCTCCCTTTGTGTCTGTCTCCCTTTATGTCTTGTGTGGAGTGTGTATGCATGTGTACTATAAAATAGATGTGTGGAGTTACTGTCCCTGATTCCACTTGTGCTATTTGCTGTTAACACAGTTTAGAATGGGGCATTGAGATTAAACACCCCTAGTGTCTGGGGAATGGCGCGTTCTGCCTGCTTCCACTCATTACCCCGCTGCCCTTAGGGCCAAACCTCCACGGCCTGACAGGGAGAGAAAGAATGCTATTGATCCAAACTCGCCCAAAATAACCAAATCATTTCATTTTGTCATCTTTAAACTGTCTGCCTGCCAGGCTTTGAAGTAGGGAGCTGAAAGACTGGAGAAGTGTCTTCCTTTTATCTTCAGAGAAACAGATCCATTTTAGCCACAAGTAGCCCATATGCCAGAGCATGTTCCTCAGAACAGCAGGCTCTTCACATGGCCAGTCCTCACTGGAATGGCATTTCTGCCCCAGTACTATTTATGTCTTAGTAATCTACTAAAATTAAACACGCTGGATTTTTCTTGAAGGACAATGCCTAAGCTAGTTAAATAGTCTCAAAAGAAAATACTTAACTTCCCAGTAGTGATGTGCGGGTCAGCTGTTTGTTCACCCGCACCCACCTGCAATTGATAACATCCCATCCGCAACCACCTGACTATGCGATGAAGTGAAAATCTGAGGACCGCTCCCGATCCTAACCCACTAATAGACCGATATAAAATGTGCTGTACAGTGATTTATTGCTTATTTATTTGACCCTTCCCCCCCCCCCCCCAATTTTGTGGTATCCAATTGGTAGGTACAGTCTTGTCTCATCGCTGCAACTGCTGTACTGACTCGGGAGAGGCGAAGGTCGAGAGCCTTGCGTTCTCCGAAACACGACCCAACCGAGCCGCACTGCTTCTTGACACAATGCCCACCTAAACCGGAAGCCAGCCGCACCAATGTGTCGAAGGAAACACCGTACACTTGGCAACTGTGTCAGCGTGCACTGCGCCCAGCATGCCACAGGATTCGCTAGTGCGAAGGACATCCCTGCCGGCCAAACCCTCCCCTAACACGGACGACGCTGGGTTAATTGTGCGCCGCCCCATGGGTCTCCCCGGTTGCGGCCGGCTCCGACATAGCCTGGACTCGAACCCAGAATATCTAGTGCCACAGCTAGCAAAGCGATGCAATGCCTGAGACCACTGCGCCACTCGGGAGGCCCCGGCGAACAACATTTTTTGACAGGCCTTTTTAGATAGGTTTATGTTCCTGCTGATAATTTCCGAAATGTTGAAGACGATTTGTTCGTCAAATGGTCTCTAATTAGATACCGTGCCTTCAGAAAGTTGTCATACCCCTTGACTTATTCCACATTTTGTTGGGTGACAGCCTGAATTTAAGATGAATTATATAGATTTAAATATCTAATTTACGTAAGTATTCACACACCTGAGTCAGTACATGTTAGATCACATTTGCCAGCTATTACAACCGTGAGTCTTCCTGGGTCTATAAGAATTTTGCACACCTGGATTATTCTTCGAGAAATGATTTAAGCTCTGTCAAGTTGGTTGTTGATCACAGCTAGATGGCCATTTTCAAGTCTTGCCATATATTTTCTAGCTGGTTTAAGTCAAAACTGGCCACTTGGGAACATTCTATGTTGTCTTAGTAAGCAATTTGTGTATATTTGGCCTTGTGTTTTAAGGTATTGTGCTAATGAAAGGTGCATTTGTCTCCCAGTGTGTTTTGGAAAACAGACTGAACCAGGTTTTCCTCTAGGACTTTTCCTGTGCTTAGCTCTATTCTGTTTAGTTTTATCAACAAACAAAAAAACTCCCTAGTCCTTGCAGATTACAAGCATACCCATAACATGATGCAGCCACCGCCATGCCTACAAAAATATGTGTTGTGTTGGATTTAAAGGACATAAAGTGAATTTCTTTGCCACATTTTTGTACATTTTACATTAGTGCCTTATTGCAAACAGGATGCATGTTTTGGTATAGTTGTATTCTGTACAGGTTTTCTTCTTTTCACTCTGTCATGTATGTTAGTATTGTGGGGTAGCTACAATCTTGTTGATCCACCCTCAGTTTTCTCCTATCACAGCCTATTACACTCTGTAACTGTTTTAAAAACACCTGTAGTGGCTTCCTTTCGTCTTTACCATAGCCACTGCCCAAGCCTGAAGCGGGGTTGTTTGGTACGCATACAGTCCACACTCAAGGTTTCCAAACAGCCAAACATTCAATGACATCCAGGGATATGGTGCAACAAAAATGTTTATTCTTCTTATATCTAACAAATTATTCTCCAATCAACTTAAAGCATAGAATACTTGATATGGAAAATACATATTATGACCTGTCTGTATGGTCAAAAAACTATACCGCTCCCGCATCTAGCAAGGACTCCTTCTCCCGAAGGCCCAACTTCCTGCCTTTATCCTAACACACTTACCACAAAACAATGAACAGGCAAGAGGGGGGGGCCAAAAACTGAGTTACACTAACAACAAATGAATATATCTCAATCAGGTAAATATAAATCATAAAAGGTACGTACCTAATATTTCATCATATACATTAATATTTAATATATTTACACAAATGTACATGGAGCTCCATATGTTTGGTCTTTTATACAAATATGTCCAAATCGGCTCTAACAACACCATTAGCCTCGTAGTGAAATCCCTGAGCAGTTTTCTTTCTCTCCGGCAACTGAGTTAGGAAGGACGCCTGTATCTTTGTAGTGACTGGGTGTATTGATTATTTTGACCAATCTACCAATAACTACCTTTCTTTTGCGAGGCATTGGAAATCCTCCCTGGTCTTTGTGGTTGAATCAGTGTTTGAAATGAATTGCCCGGCTGAGGGACCTTGCAGATAATAGTGTGGGGTACAGAGATAAGGTAGTCATTCAAAAAATCATGTTAAACACTATTATTGCACATTGAGTCCATGCATCTTATTATGTGACTTGTTAAGCAAATATTTAGGCTTGCCATAGCAAAAGGGATTGAATACTTATTGACTCAAGACATTTCAGCTTTAAAGTTTTTATTAATTAGCAAACATTTCTGCAAACATAATTCCACTTTGACATTATGGGGTATTATGTGTAGGCCGGTGACACAATCTCAATTTAATAACTTTTAAATGTGGAAAAGGTCAACTGGTGTGAAATGTATTTATCTTATGTTTTTAAAGACGTTTAGAGACCGGAGAGAAATTGCAATAACAAAACAAAAAAAACTGGGATGATTTTTTTGTACATTTATCAAAATTAACAGTTTTTGGGAAATTAAAATCTGTTAAAATGACCCGAAATGTATCTCATTAAGATTTCAGTTCAGCTTGGATGCATGTTTTATGTGATTGAAATACTATCAGCTTGTATGATGCTAATCAAGATATCACCTTTGCAGATGGTCCCTACCTGTACATTCATTCTCTCAAGATGCTGAAAGAAAGAAACTATATTTCTCCACTCCTGTTCCTGAATCAAAATGTACATTTGGTGTATTTTACTCTAAGAAATGCTTCATTCTACAGGAGTTAATATTATATTAGGCTATGTGAGAGGTTATAGACCTATATTCATTTAGCTTACTGTTCCATTTAACCCATATGAACAGTACAGTTACCTTGACTTGCCATTTTGAAGCACCCATCTTGTGACTGTCAAATTTGTATAGCGCCTCTCTATTTAATTCAACTCTGACATTGTCCTTTTTGCCTCATTGGATCTACGTGAACTTTTCTGCCCAAGTTCTCAAAAGCATTTGGCGTGTATTTGATACTACAGTTAGGCCTTAAAGCTTAGGCTACGCACTAAATTTTGAATTTACATTTTCTTTTATTGAACCTTTTATTTAACTAAGTCAGTTAAGAACAAATTCTTATTTACAATGACGGCCTACCCCGGCCAAACCCGGACGACGCTGGGCCAATTGTGTGCCGCCCCGTGGGACTCCCAATCACGGCCGGATGTGATACAGCCCGGATTCGAACCAGGTACTATAGTGACGCCTCTTGCACTGAGATGCAGTGCCTTCGACCGCCGTGCCACTCGGGAGCCCTAAAGCCAGATAGAATTGGAAAGGAAAACCTAAATGTAGCCTATAGATATGAATCGCAAATGTTTTATGCATTATTTCTTTATTCAACCCGCCTGCCACCCACCCGCCTGCCACCAACCCGCCTGCCACCCACCCGCCTGCCACCAACCCGCCTGCCACCCACCCGCCTGCCACCAACCCGCCTGCCACCCACCCGCCTGCCACCAACCCGCCTGCCACCCACCCGCCCTTCGTCCACACTATGTCATGACCCTAAACCCGCCCGCCCGCCCCGCAGATATAACCGCGGGGACTGCGGGTTATGAGTCATCACTTCGCATAACTACTTCCCAGCCCCTTGTCTATTTTGCAGTTGAGTAACACACACTGTTTCATGGACTTTTTCTGTTGTTGTTGCGAACGTTGCAGTGTCTTTCTCCTTTAACAATAACATTCACGACTGCTTTGACTAGCCAGCGAATCAAACAGGCGCCTGGGATTTTCACAGCCAACCAACACACCCAAGACTGTTGATGTACCATCTAAGGGATTCCATCCATGTGTTCCTAATAGGGATGTTTTTATTCGAATATTTGTTTACACAGCTTTACTGTACCTCTCCTCTCCTTAGTTATGAGGGGGAAAACAAATATCTCTGGTGCTGAAACAGAACGACGGCAAACTCACTGAATCAGCGTGAACCAGGACCGAGGAAATAATGACATTTGCTCTCAAGTAACACTGGTCGCAAGCATAATGAGTTATGTTAATGGCCAAGAGAGGGAGAGGGGGACAGAGCGATGCATGGTGTTCTCCCATTGAGGGACCACATGGACCTTGTTAAAACCACAGGCATCATAATCAATATGGATGCTCGGCTGATGCATACCTCTGTTATGACTAGAGACAGATATTCAGAGCAATTTGCAGACACAAACACTACAGTAATTGTTGAGGGACTAAACTCTGGGCTCGGAGAAAAGGATGAGTTATGTGTAAAGTTTCAAGAAGTTTTTCAGAAAAGAGATTTTGAGGTCTAACAAGCCTATTGGCCAGTTCTTGTTATTACATACAGAGTTCCAAGTTCAGATGGAAGGAAGTAAGAATCATGACATGGCCTGTGTTTGTGAACTGAAATGAAAGGACTTTACTAGAATGACCACTTCCTACTTGACATTTTCCTATAATATACACTACTATATTAATGTCCTGAAAATTGTATGTTTATTTTTCTAAGGTCTAAAATATCAAAGCTAAGTCGGTAAGATATCATTACATTGACTTGTCATTCCTTCCGTCTCTCCCCCTGCCTTGGTTCTCTCTTTTCCTCTTTGGTTAGGCTTGAAGGTCAAAGTTCACCAAGTGATGGAGTCATTTGCCGTGTGTGGTCAGTGGTGTAATCTTAAATCTCATGCCGCCGTGTGAAGGGGTATTGATCGGCGGTCTTAACTGAACCCCCCCCCCTCCTCATCATCTCTTCATCTCAATTTTAAAGGGCAGGAGCGAGAGAAAGTGGCAGAGAAAGCAAGAGTGAGATAGACGGTAGAAGAGTGAAAGACGGAGACAGTCCACTAACGATGTGAAAGGAATCTCAGCTGTGCCCTTCAATGAGAAAGTATGGAGGCAGACACACACTGGTGTATACTCTTTTAGCTCTCTGTCTCTCTCTCTTTCACTCTCTTTCACTTCCTCTCTCTTTCACTCTGTCTCTGTCTCTTTCACTCTCTCTCTCTGTCTCTTTCACTCTCTCTCTCTCTCTGTCTGTCTCTCTCTAGCTCTCTCACTTTCATTCTCGCTCTCTCTTTTACTCTCTCTCTCTGTCTATCTGTCTGTCTGTCTCTCTCTGTTTCTCTGTCTCTCTCTGTTTCTCACTCTCTCTGTCTCTGTCTCTGTCTCTCTAGCTCTCTCACTTTCATTCTCTCTCTCTCTCTGTCTGTCTGTCTGTCTATCTATCTCTTTCTCTCTTTCTATTCTAGTCAAGACCAAGCAAGGTTGTGTAAGTTTTGGATTCTGCTCAGTTTATTTGATTCCGTTTGACAAAATCCTCCTCATCCCCCTTTTTTTTCTCCTCTTCTCCTCCTCCTGTACTCCTCTCCTCCTCCCATCCTGCAGCATTTACCCTCCAGTCAGAGGAGGTTAACAGAACCACATGAGATGTGTACCGAGAGGTGTAGTGCTTTACTTAACCAAGACTGATTCCTAATTTTCCAGATCTCAGAATACGTTGTCCCTTTAAAGGGACAGGGTCAGGGTGTCCTTGTGTTGATTCCAGGGGAAGTTAAAGGGGCCCTTTTCTGGGCTACTGTAACCCCAACACAATAGCCCTGTTGTCACTTTCCTTATGGAATTCCTCATGTCTTGGAAACCAGTAAGCTGCTCTGGAATCTGTTCCTGCTTGCTTCCGGAGATTTGTGCGGTACTGTACTATATCTCTTCCCATCTCAGGAAAAAAGCAAGATCAGCCTGTTGAGATCAAGTGAAGCCTACATCAGTCAACAGGTCTTTTAGGATTGCCTTATTCTGACCCATACTAGTCTATGTGGAAAACCAATGTACACTGGCTCTACAGGGCTGGATCAGGAAGGAGTTTCAAGAGCTCGTGACATTTTTAGAATACCAATGTGCCTACTGTCCCTTTTGATGAAAGGACTTTTTTCTCTCTCCAATGCACATCTTCATGTTTCCCCTGGTTAGATAGATGTTTCATTAGATACATCTGTTATTTAGGGCCAAAAGTACAGTACATCTTTGAACATCTTCCAATGTGAACAGTCTATGATGATTGAAGGCTGATTTGATGGCCGGTCACAACCAGTGTATGTAGACTGTCACCGTTGTCTTGTTGTTGCCAGATCTTATAAATCTACACTGAACAAAAAAATATAAACGCAACATGTAAAGTGTTGGTCCCATGTTTCATGAGCTGAAAGAAAAGATCCCAGAAATTGTTCTGTACGCACAAAACATTTTTTGTATTTCTCTGAAATGTTGTGGGGTTATGGTATAGGCAGGTGTAAGCTAAGGACATCGAACCTAATTGCATGTTATCGATGGCAATTTGAATGCACGGGGAAACCGTGACGAGATCCTGAGGCCCATGTTTGGTTTTTGTTTTTAGTATCCGTGACCAGCAGAAGCATATCTGTATTCCCAGTCACGTGAAATCCATAGATTAAGGCCTAATTCATTTATTTCAATTGACTGATTCCCTGATATGGTCTGTAACTCAGTAAAATCTTTGATATTGTTGCGTGTTGCGTTTACATTGTTCAGTATTAATCCCTCGGCTCCAGTAATAGCATGGGGACAGTACATACAATCCCGGTAGTCTTATTACGCCCGAGTACAACATATGACAAATGATGTAGCCGTTACTTAATGACAGGACCAGAACTTATTTTACACAAGTAGTTTGATTTGATATAAGTGATATTACTTGTGATTAGGGGAAATTCCCCAGCATGTTTTACAGCGCTTTTCCAGGGTGCTCGTTGAGGTTGAAGGGAGCGTTTCCTGTATTGTAAACACTAAAGCTATTATTCTATTATAATGTTCTGTTTTAAGTTAGTTGACCATTTAGGTGAGTTGACCATTTATTTACCAATTCACTATCTTCTCTAGGAGTGTGTGTGCGTGTGGTGTTTGACTCCTAAATAGATCAAACTAAAAGAGGATTTGTGTTCAGTGATGTTAAAGCCATCTATCTCTCTGGGACCGTCTCTGCCCTCTCGGGTCAGGAAATTCCTCCTTCCCTGTGTAGATTTTTTTTTAAATCCAGGCATGCTGGGAGAAATTGGGGTTGCCCTGAACACATTCCCCATGTTCTTGTTTGTCACACATGATGGAGTGGAGGGTTTACTAACATAGCTGATCCAACCCCGTGCTGACCCACAGAGCTTTACCTCTGTCTCTGGCACTGAGGCTGCCGCTCGCTCTGATGCTGTATAGGTGTCTGCGTGCGTGCGTGCGTGCGTCCGTGCGTGCGTGCGTGTGTGTGTGTGTATGTGAGAGAGAGAGAGAGAGAGAGATTCAATGAGTCATTGCTCAGGGATGTAATCTGGTAATGAGAACCAGACCCGGACTGGTTTCTCTTTAGGTACCAGATGCTACAGAATTGCAGTCCCTTCAGAAAGTATTCATACCCCTTGACTTATTCCACTTTTGTGGTGTTACAGTCTGTATTTAAAAAAAATTATGTCTCACCCATCTACATACAATACCCAATCATGACAAAGTAGAAACATGTTTTTAGAAATTTTAGGAAATGTGTTGAAAATGAAATATAGAAATATCTCATTTACGTAAAGAATTCACACCTGAGTCGATACAAAAATTCAAGCTCTGTCAAGTTGGTTGTTAATCATTGCTCGACAACCATTTTAACGTCTTGCCATAGATTTTCTTGTTAAGCAAATGTTTACCCCTGAACTTATTTAGGCTTGTCATAACAAAGGGGTTGAATGCTTATTGACTCAAGAGATTCCAGCTTTTAACTTCTTATTCATTTGTAAACATTTCTTCAAACATAATTCCACTTTTACATGATGGGGTATTGTGTGTAAGCCAGTGACGCATCTCAATTGAATCCATTTTAATCTCAGGCTGTAACACAACAAAATGTGGAAAAAGTCGAGGGGTGTGAATACTTTCTGAAGGCACTGTACGAAGACCATCTGCTGGCGACATACCCACTCTTTTTCATAGCATGTTATGCCCCCTTTATGTGCCCTTCACAACCATGTCTGTTCTGTTCACACTCGTTGCCTTCCGCCCTGTTCTCCTCTCCTTTTTACTCCTCTCCTCAGAGCTCTTATCAGAGCCAGAGAAGTATCTGCTGTCCGTCCAGTCACTCGTTTAGGAACTTTACAACTGCAGATTTTCCTGCAGGCACTTTTAGGGCCACTATAAATCCAGCCTGTTTAAACCCAGCCTGTTTATTAAACTTGCTTTGACTGAGATATCTGAGGCACAGCATTCCTCAGCTGCTTAAACCTCCCTTTGAAACATTGTCCCCCAAATGTATTTAGTAGGTGAGTGATGCACTCTGTGGATGGGAGTGGAAAGAGGCTTTGGCGTTGGCTGTGTTTGTCTCTTTTGATGTTTACAGAGAGAGCGTAATGAACAGTTCAAATGGAACCATGTTTTGAGTTGTAAGTCCATCTCTGATTGAGTGCACATTTGGTTAAATGAAACTCTATTTCACCTAAATACTCTTCCTCCTTCTGGATACCCTGACCTGTTTTACTGCACTGAGGTGAGTTTGTATTTTTTTAAACTTATATCTGGGAACATGAGTTCCATGTTCTCTCTGTTTAAAGGGAGTCCCAGAGAACATATGCCAGGTATTACTGTACTCCTTTCCCTTGTCCACCACAGTTGTTTCTCGTATTGTCCCGTAGACTCAGGATCACTCCATGTGGCCAGGTCCGGGTCTGCTTTAGCCCACTCATGACAACAACAACAACATTAGGGGGGAAAAGACTGGCAACCAGGCTGCTCCTCGTCCTTGTCCCCTGATATGCATCTTTTGCTTGTGTATCTGATTATCGATTTACGAGCCCCTTCTTCCCATGGACGCCACGGTGCCACCGTGCGCACACGCCAGCGTTTTGTCATCTTTACGAGGTGTTTTAGTGACGTGGTTACTCACGAAAGGCCCCGGTGCAGGCGGTAAAATGTATATTTTACATGGTGATGGAATACATTTGCATGTGAGAGTGGCTCTTAAAACCCCTGGCAGTAAAAGGGGGAGCAGCAGCAAGGCAGCACTCTCTGAAAGGTCACCTTTACCACCGGCCAGTCACTGCTAGCCGGAACGATGGCTGAGGTGCAACGCCAAGGAACAGTTGTCGATACACAGACACTATTGAGCTCTAAATCACAGATAGCTGGGACATGGTGTCTGAGGAACACTCGTTCAGGAAAAGAGATGAGACTTCATTTCACAGATCCTAGTCTTTACTTGAAATGGAAGTGATTTACCCGATGTTTTCACTTGTTACTGATTAAGAGTTGCATCTGTTTTGTCCAAATGAACGAGGGGGGTTTTAATAGGGTATTGGAAAGGACTGTCTTTGTCCTGTCTCTTTGTGTCTGTGTGTGTCTCGTTCTCTCTCTCTCTCTCTCTCTCTCTCTCTCTCTCTCTCTCTCTCTCTCTCTCTCTCTCTCTCTCTCTCTCTCTCTCTCTCTCTCGTTCTGTGTCTCTCTGACAACAGCACTTTGTCATGTCAGACAACATTAGGATCCCCTCAGATCCACAGGAACTGCATCTTTGAAGTTAAACTGGGGGAAAATATCCTAAGTATAGGCCCTGGCTCCAGATATGTGTGGCTGCCATCTCAGATCTGTGTGTAAGATGAAAAGCACCAGCCTGTTGCAATATGCTCTATCATACTATGGCTCTACAGTTTCACATGGATCTCTTTCAGAATAGTACATCAGGGTTTGGTCAAAACACCCCCAGACACAAAGCGCTGAGTAGTGACCTTCATGTCTCTACATAGACTCTGGCTCACAATACAAAGTGTGTGTGTGTGTGTGTGTGTGTGTGTGTGTGTGTGTGTGTGTGTGTGTGTGTGTGTGTGTGTGATGGTTGTAAATACCAAGCAGGTGTGGTGATGTCATCATGTCTTGGAAAGGGCACGGCTTTGTTTTATAAGGGACAGTGAAGAGCTCAGGATGGTACAGGGAATTGGATTTATTTATTTTGAAAAAAGACAGGCATAAATCCTCTAAGATTGTAATGATGCAGTAATTAATATGTCATGCATCACTTTGCTTTATCCTTCTCCCTTTGTGTTTAAACTTGTAATTGTATTGGGTTTTTAGTGCATCAGATCAGGTGTATTCATTCTTTAATAACAATGTTTTACCTTTATACATTATTTGCTATATAAAGGTAATGTCCACATCATCTGTGGCAGGATCTCAAAACCTCCCATGGAAATAAGCCTTTATATGGCATTTGTAAAAAAAAAAACATAAAGTTTTAGACTCAAACTTCTCACAAACAGAATAAATCTAAATAAATATCCTGAGTTAACTTATTTCCTTTCAATTTTTTCCAATGTGTATTAATTGGTTCTGCCTAACAGGGAAAAACAGTCAAAAAGACAGAACAGGCGTAAAAGAACAAGACCAAAACAAACCAATCATCTGAACAGAACAACACAGGTCAATGAAATACATTCACACACACACATCAAACAGTGGTAGTGTTACGGTTTAAATAGTTGTATTGTTGCAGCAACTAGCAATTAGCGGATGATTCAGCGCTTTGATTGGGAGCCATTTTGTGTCAAGCCTGTTTACGCTGCACACAGCGCTGCACTAAATTAGCATTAATGAAGGTAATGGCCTCCCATCACATTGACAGGCCCATTTTTTAGATCCCTCGTAATTGTAATTAAGGCCTGATTAACGAGTTTGTTGGGGGAATCGTTCTATTCTCCTCAGTACAATATAGCGCACATAATATGTTATCAAAGCAATCAAAGGCTTGTCATTTAGTTCTCTAATGAGCCTCTACAACAGGCGTTCCCAACCTAGGGGTCACCTGGGGAGGGCATGGGACCTTCCTTTATTTAAGGGGTCATTTAAAATTAAAATTAAAAACTAATTCATGATTGTATATGCCGATCTATAACGACGTATAAATCGACAAAGCTTTAGGCTAGAAACAAAGGGGTAGAGTTCCCAACAAAGACGTATCTCTGATACATGGATATCTTTGGCTTATCTCCATATCATTCAAAAGCTGAGCTACGACCTTCTAAATTTGAGGAGTCAAGGAAATCGGACTTTGCCTGAGAAGTAATCTTATACAATGGGTTCTATTTTCGGCTGCTGTTCAGCCAGCGTAGTTGTTTGCAATTTCGACCTGGTAAAGCCGGTGTTGTGCCGAAAAGCTCCCCCCCGCCAGGATCCGCCCCCACCCCCCCCTTCGCGTGAACGCGCACGCACTCAATTCTTCTTTGCTGCAACTTGCTTGCTAGTTTGATCGCGGGGGGGAGGCACTAGTAATGTCTGCAGTTTTCAGTTTGGCTATTTGTTTCAAGTGTATTAGTGTATAAATAAATCTCTTTGCCAAAATTCGCCATCTCTCCCATGTCTTATTCGACTCGTAGTTGTTCTGAAATGTTTATTGCTTGCCTACATTTTACTCCCTCTATGTGTAATATAACACACATGCATGAATTATTCATGTAGGTTGCCTATCCTGACGTGAAGTTTGTTCTATAGAAAGCATTTGGCTTGTATCTATCCCCATTTCCATAGACAGCCTCTTGCTCCTCCTAACATAGGCTATTCAGATATTTCTGTCCTATAGCATCGTATCAATGGTAGGCCTAGGCTATATCTTTCTCATTGAGAACGTGCTTCACACGTACAATACAATTTACAGGAGCCTAGTATTTTCTATTTGAGGAGAAGTGTGCTGCATGAAGCCCTTTACCTCGTTGACGGGAATTACAACAATGTTGACTGTCAACACTCCAAACATATTGAGGAAACACTGGATGTTTTTTGCTGTCACTCGTTATTGTAGTCTATGCTATTTAATAAACTGTAAAAAAAAATCATCAAAAGGCACTCGCACATCTGAGCAATCTTATTTGCCTTCTGATGAGGGCCGTGAGCTTATTAAATCTCGGTGATACTATCAAGAGCAGTGTGCGGTTTCCTTTTTCCTTCATCTTATTTAATAAACTGTCAAATCAACCCACAATGGACTAGGATGAGAGTATTATTTTCCCCCTACCGAATTGGGAGTTGACTACAACGCAAAGACCGTCAATAACTTACAGAATGTGTATTAAGCCATGGAACGCCTTGGTTGGCCAGTGTGTGGCCAAGCCCTCTACATACAACTTTATTCACCAGAACACAGCCCTTTTAATAAACATCTGGGACAATAGCAAAACTATTTCTGACGCAACCCTGGACCTATAGCGCTTACCACCGAGCAATTAGATTGTAACATTGTGTTAGGTTTGTTATAATAGAGAAAAAATGTGTGACTCTGTTGCTATCAATTGATTTATTCATCTTCTTTAAAAAGAGAATATGTACAGTACCAGTCAAAAGTTTGGACACACCTATTTGGGCTGCAGTTGGACCGCAAGAGTGAAGGAAAAGCAGCCAACAAGTGCTCAGCATATGTGGGAACTCCTTCAAGACTGTTTGAAAAGCATTCCAAGTGAAGCTGGTTGAGAGAATGCCTAGTGTGCAAAGCTATTTTCGTTTACTACATGATTCCATATGTGTTATTTCAGAGTTTTGATGTCTTCACTATATTCTACAATGTAGAAAATAGTAAAAATAAAGAAAAACGTATGACTGCTACTGTATATTTAAATTGAGGGTTCAAATCAATTCTATTATAATCATAAAACATATTTGGTAGCGGAATAACATTTGGGGAAATCGGGTCATGGCTTTATTTTCCTTATTTATTGTTGTTGTTGTTTTAATCATAATTTAATAGCCAACCTAAAAATGTGTCGTTTGTCTTGTTAAACTACTTGGAATCATCAACATTTTCCTACGCCTCTCGAATGAAACAAAATCTATGTTTTGGTGGTGTAGATAATATCGGTGGTGTAGATAATATCTCAATAACCAATATTAAAAAGGGAGGGGGTGGAGTGACATTTTGCTAATGTGAAAAAGTGGGCCCTGGGGGGGAAAAAGGTTGAGAACCCCTGCTCTACAACACATCAGAATCTTCACTTCTTCCTTTGCTATTCTTTTTCTAGACCAGTTTGGAGTCAAAACCAGTCTCCAAGTTTCACACTGCTGGTTTTCTTTTTTCTCTGATAGTTAGTTGGTTGAATGTCTCGGGTTGCTTCCATCAATTTTCCAGAAATCCTGGTTGAGGGATTCCGGATTTCGGCTTATTCCCTCCTGATTCTGATGTTCCAACCGGAATTTCTGGAAAACCTGGGAATTCTGGGAAAGTCACTGGAATTTGGCAACCCTATGAATGTCATTGTATGAATCAGACCCTGATTAGAGGGGAAGGATGAAAACCAGCAGTGCTACGGACCAGACACGTTTTGTGTGAGTGCATGTGCGTATTTCTTCTCATGGAAGTGTGTGTTTACACATATTTCCTTTGGACAGTGTCCTGATGCCAGAGTGAGACACCAGCAGGGTGGGTTGTGGTTAACATCCTTCACCCCTGTTGTGTCCTGAGCCCTCCTAGGCCTGCTCACTGTCAGCCAGGCTCAGCCTAGCTGTGACACCCTGCATGATGGAACCGCTGGGAAGGTGCTTGACTACTTGTTATTCCCTTGTCCTTTAGAGCATGAAGAGGACTAATTAGAAGAAGACGCTTGTCTTCCGTCTCTCCGCCCACTCTCTTTCAGTCTGTCTCTCTCTCTGGGAACTCTCTCTGTCTCTGTTTCTTTCTGTGAACTCTCTTTGCCTCTCTCCTTGTCTCTCTCTCTATCTGGGAACTCTTATTTTCTTTCTCTCTCTCCTCGTCCTCTGGTTCTCTCATGAGATCATTTAGACAGACATGCTCTGCTGCTTAACCACCAGACACTAAAGCCTCAGGTGGACTGGGCTGTCAGGCCACAACTGCCTCCTTGGCATCGAGGCTCAACCGTAAGAGAACAGACAAATGTTGTTTGATTAACGCGAATCATGACGTCTAGTCCTCTGCCACCTCAGGCGTCAATAATATCACCAGCCGTCTTACTACAAAAAGTAACATATTGTGCCTTTAATGCGTTTTGTATTCTGCTGTTGTGTTTACAGGTGAACGAGGAGACTGTGGAGAGGCTGGTGGTGCAGTACCCTCACATCGTGTTCAGTACGGTGATGCAGGACTGCAAGAGAACCCTGGAGAGAGCCTATCAGATGGGCTGGAGCCCTAACACATCCAACGCCTCATAGCCACTGCTGTAGCCCCCCCCCCCCCCCCCCACGCACACACACACGCATGCGTATACATTGCCGCACACACTGACACAGGCGTGTGCACAGTCAAAGTGAAAACTCACCACATGGCCAATCATGTTTACTTCAAACATACTACTACAAACACTTAGTAATACCTTCACACTCATTTAAACAAACCGGTTGATCCACATTTTCACCTTCTGGAAAGATGTCTGTAGTTTTGGGTTGTTTTTGTTTTTGTAGATGTATTTTATTTTATCTATGGACCTTTTTTGGATTCCATTGTAGTTCAGTCATAAGTCATAGACAAATCATACTGTACATCACTGTATACCTCTGTCTTAGGCTTGTGTATCAAAGAACCATAGTGCACTTCTTTTGACCAGAGCCCTATGTGGCTGTAGTCAAAACTAGTGCTACAGTGCATGGTGATAGGGTGTCGTTTGAGGGTTGACTTTTGCTGTGCTGGCAGTTTTGTGAGCCTTACATTTCCCCCTGACTCCAGTCTGGATGCAATAGCAAACTTGCGGATATGGAGTAGCGACTGAAAACAAGGAAACATTGTTCTAAACATGTTAAAAAACATTATACTCTGGTCTCGTTGACCATTAGGGCTACATGTTTTGATCACTGTGAAGTCAATGTCGTTTCATACTGGACGTGTTTCTACCTTTTCTGTTGGATGTTCATACGTGTGTCATGTTTCTAAGGCCCCGAGGGTTCTCTGACCATGTGACCCGATCAGGAAGAACTCCCGGTCCAAGATATAGGCTAGTTTTTCCCTGGTGAGCTCAAATGGGCAGGGTAAACTCCCGGCCTAATATGAGGTTCCCGATATGGAACTAAGCCCCATCTGATGGACCATAGCTATGGCTCCCTGATAAAATGCTAGAGATTCAATCCAGCTGCACGGGAGAACTGCAATGAAATATTGTTCCAGCTCACTAAAAATGTATATTTTCATTCCAAATCTTAATATGCTCTTGTTTCATCTAGTCATGTCATTCACACAGTTGATGGACATTTGTGTGGCACAGGAGCAGTGTTGGATATTGGTTTGTGCAGTTCAGGTTTCATTGAATGCCATCCCTAATCATGGTTACTGTCACAGTACTCAGTGGGCTCAACATAGAAGTTGCAACCCTGGACCTATAGCAGATGATCCTAACCCTTATCCCAACCTTTAACCATCAGGGAGATGAATCAATATCTGACTCTGGACAGGTGGTCAGGGGCAAAGTCAGCCTATCCAGAACGGCTCAGCATGTTCCCAAGGAGTAGTTTCTCAGCACTGAACACGAGTAAATCAGAGAAACTCTCTACTTTCACTGATGGAAACCTACACTTTTAAAGTCATCCTCGTAAAATGCTATTTGTTTCTCAATGACTTACCTGGCCGAAGAAATGTTCAATACTTCAACTCTTCTGACAGAAACATTGTCTTGAAGATGTCTGTAGTTGTTCTTAATGTCAAAAAAAAGGTAAGAAAAAATGAACGTAGATGGGTCTGAACTTGTAATGTCTTTCTCTGATATTGTTTTTTATTTTTTATCTTTCTCTCAGTTGAAGATGATGTTGTATACTGTACCATTAGTATGGTGTAATAATCAATGGTTTGGGATTGTGCTCGGCTGTATGAGAATTTTAGTGATTTCCACAGTATGTATACTCGACTATAAGATTATACTTAGCCCACAATATTGGTTTTGTTTGAGCATATATTTTCAGAATTAGTTGTGTAGCCATGCATTTACAGTATATCTTTGTTAGCAATAGGATCTAAGATACTGGCTCAGAACGTATAATCATGCCCTTTATGGAAATAATAGGTGAGCTCTCTCTCACTCTCTCTCTCGTTCCTCATCTGTTCCTCATCTGTCAATGGTATGTTCATTAAGCAAATAACCAGGGTATTTTTCTATGGTGATAACCAACTGGAATCATTTTTTTTAGATGCCGTCACTCGACTGTATACACTAGTAGTTTTCTGAACTTAGGATAGGAAGTAGCACTGTAATATTTTTTACAGAAACGTAGAGATTAGAGACAATTAAGAACACATCCCTTGTCAGGACTTGTTGACTTCAGATCGAGTCCTCGTCCCCCCCCCCCACCAGTTTTTTGTTTTGTTTTGTAATCTCAACATTAACTTTCTTTTTCTCTGCTTGATGTTGGCACTCTTGATCCCTGATTTGTTAAAGCAATCAGTAAACAACTGGATTTACATACAGATGAATAAAACACTACTACTTAAAGCGCTGTCTCTTTCTCTCTCTCTCTCTTTTTGTCTCTTGCTTCTGTCATATTCTTTGCTCTATGCTTGATAGAAGAAAGAACCAAGTGAAATTTGAAATGAGTCTTTAACTCATGCTACATGAAGTGTTCTCCTCCTCAGCATCAAATCGGACTTTAAAATAAAGCATAACCCAAGTAGATTTTCAAATCCTGGAACTATCCACTCCCACTCTGTTCATATATACAGTTGCATGCCAAGACCTAGTAGCTGTACCAGATTCATTCCTCAGAGAGTGACACCTTGATACTGTGAATATTCAGCAGTTCGCTCATATCTGAATCAACCAGTCTCTGTCTCATTGCAGGGAAACTTGTGATTTCAAGGTCAGCACTTTGTTAGCATCATAGCTGCCACGCATCTGAGATGAGGCGTCAGCCTGCCTCCCAGCACGCTGGTGACGTTCTCAAAGCTCTAAAAGCTGTCATTCAATATGTCCCCCATCTTTGACGATCAAGAGGAGGATATTGTCCCTTTCAAGTGTTCTTTTCGCTGTTCAAGGTGTTTGTTTCATGTCGGAGGATGAAACGGGGAAGCTAATGTCAAACAGGAAGGGAAAACTCTCCCTGAGATGACGGCTTCCTGTCTTAATTCAAACGGACAGCCTGAGTTCACAGCTATTTTGGTTCTGCTGCGAAATTATCTGTGATTGGCAAAAAATGCGGGGGGGGGTTGTTTTCGTTTTATTTTTTTATTTTAGATGAGGATGCAATATGTTTGTGGTTTTATTCTTCAAACAATTACTATTATTATCTGAATCTTGGTCAAGTAGCTCACGTCATTTTTGAATTTACATGGCTGTCTGTCACTATTGTGGTTCTTGGGGTAGAAAGCTGTTTAGAATGTGTGGCCAGTCTACAAATTACCCTGTGATTGTGAGGTTCAGTAGCTAATTTCCTAAAAGAGCCTGGTTGGCCTCGCCTCTCCCTTATATCACCTCTTCTTACACTTCTTCTTGCACAGCCCTCACTTCTTCTCCTCCTCTTATCAGACAAACCCTGTTCAGGAAACTAATTGGTTCTTGCTTGTTTCCCAGTGGCACTAAAGCCCTGCCCTCCATGCCCTCCTAACTCTCTCTCTCTAGCATCCATGTCATTAAAGATAGAGAGAGAACTCCACACACCACCTCTGTAATTGTTCATGCCATTGATATATCTTAGTGTTATTCACTGTGTGGAGGTGGTTTAGAGATTCACTTTAATTTCAGTTTACCGATGATATTGACTTCACAGCAGAGGAGGCTGGTGAGAGGAGCTATAGGAGGACGGGCTCATTGTAAAGGCATAACAAACATATGGAAATAACGTTAGACTCCTTAGATTCATTTCAACCATTAGACCGTCCTCCTATAACTACTCCAACCAGCCTCCTCTGCTTGACGTTTTCTATAGTACTTAGGTTTTTTTCACTGTTCAGGTCAAGTGCTTCTCTATTTCTTCCTCATAAAGAAATACAATTCTCTCAATATGTGTGGTTAGTCTTCTGTTGCATTAAACCTGGCAAGGAAATACATAAATAATTTGGCTGTTGGCTGTAGAATGACAGTGATTTTTAATGTCTCTGGTCTGCTTGCTACAAATGAGCTATTTCTCCCTTCTCCATTTCCCCTCGGAGGTAAAGTATGCGGCCTGCTGAATTTTTACTGCCGCCAATTAGCGCCTAGGCAAATGTGAGTGTGTGCCATTGATTCGCTCGCTGATTGAGGTGGATTCCATTGATGTCTCGGGCGAACCTCGGACCTCTGCAATTTTCATCAAGGTGTGTTTGCTAGCCTCGCATGCACTCAGAGGCTGCCCTCAGGAAGAGCCACTGCTGAGTATCCAGGCGGTCAGCACTGAATAGCAATAGATAAATTAAACGTAGTAAATATTCATGCCCTTCGTTACATTTTTTATGAGGAGCTGATAAGAATCGGCAGTGACCATATGGCACATTTGTCATGTCAGTTGTCAAGGGAACTGATATTATCTCGCTGACAAACCAAGAAAGGGGTGTTTTTCTAGGCAAATTTTCACTGTTTTACATTGAACTCTGGCTTCCTGTTGAAACTGGTCTAAACCAGTTTAACTATTTTGGGTAACCTCTCCCGGGTGGCTTTGCTTTGGCTATTGAGCTGTGTTCTCTCGCCCTGTCCAGGTTTACTCTACTGTCACTCAGCTCTCTTTTTCCTTCTCTCTCTCTACCTCACTCCTTTCATCCTACTTCGTCTTTCTCCCTCCATGTCTCTCCCACCTCCCTATTCTCACTTTCTTTCTCACTACGTTCTCCTCTACCACATCCCTGCTTCTATTTCTCTCTCCCTTTCGGTCTTCCTACTACTCTTTCTGTCTCCCTCCCCTTCCTCTCAGTCAGTCTGCGGAGGGTCCACTCATCTAAAAGTCCTGGTTACATCCTACACTGAATCAACTTTACTCTGGCAACCCCTCAGCATTCCCCCCCAGCTCACCCCTAACCCTTTCCAAAACCAAACTCTTCCTTCCTACTGGAAATGATGTCAATCACTTGCCTACCCATGACCCAGCCGCTCGACGAATCTCAATATTTATCAACCTGAAAAGAAACACATTTCTTGTCCGTCATCGTATAGTGCACAGAGGTATTTTGTTTGCCTTGCTACCTGCGGTATTTCAGCGCATAGAATTGTGTTGATTCTGCAGAAGGGGAAAATCAGGCTTGTGAATAGAGAAGATGTTAATGGGTTGATTTTGTAATAGACACTGACTGACTCTGGACTCCAGTGGAGTAGTGGATGGAAAGCCCATGAGCCTATCCATGAATCCAACGCTGGCTTAGGAACCATACAGCCACTGGGAACACCGGAGAGAGGCTAGGAGTTACACTACCTCATCTGCTTGTTTTGGTCCGCTATGCTTTGTTGTTCAAAGCCGGAGTGCAACCACAAATAAAACTCCTTTCACGACACAGAACATTACTTATTTGACTTAAGTATTACTTTGCTCTTCCACTGTTTCATCCACACGGACTCTGCCAGGGTTGGGCTGGCTTTGTTAGGATTAGTCTCTTACTCGGTGCTATTACCGGATTATAACTACCTCTGACCTGTAACTATAGAAAACAATAGATTAGAATATAAAATGTGTACTGACAAAATGTACTGCTTAATAATGGATTTCAGACTACGATTACATGAGAACGGCGCCGGAGGAGATGGCTGTCGTTTTACCGGCTCCTAACCAACTGTGCTATCTTGTGTGTTTCACATTGTTTAACTTATTTTGTACATAATGTTGCTGCCACCGTCTCTTATGACCGAAAAGAGCTTCTGGATATCAGAACAGTGATTACTCACCTTGAACTGGATGAAGATTATTTCTTTAATGAGTCCGACGCAAAGGATATATTGTTTCTCCGAGACCAGGCCCGAATCTCCGTAATTCACGTGAAGAAAAGACGGAGGTACCGGGGGCGGAGATCTGGCTGAATTTTCAGGTGATTGAGTAACCGGCCTCTACCATCCATTCTATTGGGCAACGCGCAATCCCTGGAGAATAAACTGTATGAGCTCCGTTCGAGACTATCTTACCAATGGGACATTAAAAACTGTAATATCTTATGTTTCAGTCGTGGCTGAACGACAACACAAATAATATACAGTTGGCTGGGTTTTCCTTACATTGGCAAGATAGAAATGCTATGTCCGGTAAGACGAGGGGCGGTGGTGTGTGTTTATTTGTCAAAAACAGCTGGTGTGCGATGTCTAATATTAATATTAAAGTTTCGAGGTATTGCTCACCTGAGGTAGACTACTTCATGATAAGCTGTAGACCACACTATCTACCAAGAGAGTTTTCATCTATATTTTTCGTAGCTGTCTATTTACCACCACAAACCGACGCTGGCACTTAGACCGCACTCAACGAGCTGTATAAGGCCATAAGCAAACAAGAAAATGCTCATCCAGAAGTGGTGCTCTTAGTGGGCAGGGAAATTTAACTTCTTGCGTCGCGCAATCCCGTATCCGGGAGCGTAATCATAGCCTCAAGCTCATTACCATAACGCAACGTTAACTATTCATGAAAATCGCAAATGAAATGAAAGAAATATATTCACTCACAAGCTTAGCCTTTTGGTAACAACACTGTCATCTCAGATTTTCAAAATATGCTTTTCAACCATAGCTACACAAGCATTTGTGTAAGAGTATTGATAGCTAGCATAGCATTAAGCCTAGCATTCAGCAACATTTTCACAAAAACAAGAAAAGCATTCAAATAAAATAATTTACCTTTGAAGAACTTCGGATGTTTTCAATGAGGAGACTCTCAGTTAGATAGCAAATGTTCCGTTTTTCCAAAAATATTATTTGTGTAGGAGAAATCGCCCCGTTTTGTTCATCACGTTTGGCTAAGAAAAAAACCAGAAAACGCCGAACTTTTTTCCAAATTAACTCCATAATATCGACAGAAACATGGCAAACGTTGTTTAGAATCAATCCTCAAGGTGTTTTTCACATATCTATTCGATGATAAATCATTCGTGGCAGTTTGGTTTCTCCTCTGAAGCAAATACACGCGGCTGGAGATTACGCAATAATTTCGACGGAGGACACCAAGCGAGCACCTGGTAAATGTAGTCTCTTATGGTCAGTCTTCCAATGATATGCCTACAAATACGTCACAATGCTGCAGACACCTTGGGGAAACGACAGAAAGTGTAAGCTCATTCCTGGCGCATTCACAGCCATATAAGGAGACATTGGAACACAGCGCCTTCAAAATCTGGGGCATTTCCTGTTTGAAATTTCATCTTGGTTTCGCCAGTAGCATCAGTTCTGTGGCACTCACAGATAATATCTTTGCAGTTTTGGAAACGTCAGAGTGTTTTCTTTCCAAAGCTGTCAATTATATGCATAGTCGAGCATCTTTTCGTGACAAAATATCTTGTTTAAAACGGGAACGTTTTTTTATCCAAAAATTAAAAGAGCGCCCCCTATATCGAAGAAGTTAAATCCGTTTCCCAAATTTCTACCAGCATGTCACATGTGCACCCAGAGGAAACTAGACCACCTTTACTCCACACACAGACGCATACAAAGCTCTCCCTCACCCTCCATTTGGCAAATCTGACCATAATTTTATCCTCCTGATTTCTGCTTGCAAGCAAACACTAAAGCAGGAAGTACCAGTGACTCGCTCAAAACAGAAGTGGTGAGATGATGCAGATGTTAAGCTACAGGACTGTTTTGCTAGCACAGACTGGAATATGTTCCGGGATTCATCCAATGGCATTGAGGAGTATACCACCTCGGTCAACGGCTTCCTCAATAAGTGCATCGACGACGTCCTCCCCACAGTGACCGTACGTACATATCCCAACCAGAAGCAATGGTAACTTCCGCACCAAGCTAAAGGCTAGAGCGGCCGCTTTCAAGGAGCGGGACACTAATTCGGACGATTATAAGAAATCCTGCTATGCCCTCAGACGAACCATCAAACAGGCAAAGCGTCAATACAGGACTAAGATTGAATCCTACTACACCGGCTATGACACTTGTCGGATGTGGTAGGGCTTGCAAACTATAACAGACAACAAAGGGAAACCGAGCCGTAAGCTTCCCAGTGACACGAGCCTACCAACCAGGCTAAATGCCTTTTATGCTCGCTTCAAGGCAAGCAAAACTGAAGCATGCATGAGAGCACCAGCTGCTCTGGACGACTGTGTGATCATGCTCTCCATAGCTGATGTGAGCAAGACCTTTAAACAGGTCAACATTCACAAGACCACGGGGCCAGACAGATTACCAGGATGTGTACTCAGAGCATGCGCGGACCAACTGGCAAGTGTCTTCTATGACATGTTCAACCTCTCCCTGACCGAGTCTGTAATACCTACATGTTTCAAGCAGACCACCATTGTCCCTATGCCCAAGAAAGCAAAGGTAACCTGCCTAAATGACTACCGCCCCGCAGCACTCATGTCGGTAGCCATGAAGGGCTTTGATAGGCTGGTCATGGCTCAAATCGACACCATCATCCCAGAAACCCTAGACACACTCCAATTTGCATACAGCTCCACAGATGACGCAATCTCAATCGCACTCCACACTGCCCCTTTCCCACCTGGACAAAAGGAACACCTACGTGAGAATGCTATTCATTGACTTCAGCTCGGCGTTCAACACCATAGTGCCCATCACTAAGCTAAGGACCCTGGGACAAACACCTCCCTCTGCAACTAGATCCTGGACTTCTTGACGGGACACCCCAACATCTGCCATGCTGATCCTCAACACGGGGGCCCCTCAGGGGTGCGTGCTTAGTTCCCTCCCATGTCTGTGTCGCCAAACAGGACTCCAACACAATCATTCAGTTTCCTGACGACACAACAGTGGTAGGCCTGATCACCGACAATGATGAGACAGCCTATAGGGAGGAGGTCAGAGACCTGGCAGTATGGTGCCAGGAAAACAACCTCTCCCTCAACGTGAGCAAGACAAAGGAGCTGTGATCGTGGACTACAGGAAATGGTGGCCCGAACACTCCCATTCACATCGACGGGGCTTTAGTGGAGCAGGTTGAGAGTTTCAAGTTCCTTGGTGTCCACATCACCAACAAACTATCATGGTCCAAACACACAAACAGTCGTGAAGAGAGCACGACAATGCCTTTTCACTCTCAGGAGACTGAAAAGATTTGGCATGGGTCCCCAGACCCTCAAAAAGTTCTTCAGCTGCACCATCGAGAGCATCCTGACCTGTTGCATCACCGCCTGGTATGGCAACTGCTCGCCATCTGACCGTAAGTCAATAAAGAGGGTAGTGCGTACTGCCCAGTACATCACTAGGGCCAAGCCTCCTGCCATCCAGGACCTGCATACAGTACCAGTCAAAAGTTTGGACACACCTACTTATTTTTCACAGGCTTTTCTTTATTTTTACTATTTTGTTCATGGTTGAATAATAGTGAAGGCATCAAAACTATGGAATAACACATTGAATCATGTACTAACCAAAAGTGTTAAAGGAATCCAAATATTTTATGTTTTAAATTCTTCAAAGTAGCCAGCCTTTGCCTTGATGACAGCTTTGCACACTATTGGCATTCTCTCAACCAGCTTCATGAGGAATTATTTTCCAACAGTCTTGAAGGATTTCCCACATATGCTGAGCATTTATTGGTTGCTTTTCCTTCACTCTGCGGTCCAACTCAGAGTGTTTGTGCTCCCGAGTGGTGCAGCGGGCTTGACACTGCATCTCAGTGCTAGAGGCGTCACTACAGACCCTGGTTCGATTCTAGGTTGTATCAAAACCGGCCTTGACTGGGAGTCCCATAGGGTGGCGCACAATTGGCCCAGCGTCGTCCGGGTTGAGAGAATGCCATCAGTGTGCAAAGTGGTAATCAAGTCAAAGGGTGGCTGCTTTGAAGAATCTCGAATATAAAATATATTTTGATTTGTTTAACACTTTTTTTTTGGGTTACTACATGATTCCATGTGTTATTTCATAGTTTTGATGTCTTCACTATTATTCTACAATGTAGAAAATAGTAAGAATAGAAGAAAAACCCTTGAATGAGTGGGTGTGTCCAAACTTTTGACTGGTGCTGTATATACTAGGCGGTGTCAGAGGAAGGCCCAACACATTATCAAGAGGTACCCGAGCGCCAAGTCTAGATCCAGAAGGCTCATTAAGAGCTTCTACCCCCAAGCCATACGACTGCTGAACAATGAATCAAATGGCCAGCAGGACTATTTACATTGACCCACCCACCCCTTTTTGTTTTTACACTGCTGCTACTCACTGTTTATTTTATATGTACTGTATAGTCACTAACCCTACCTACATGTACAAACTACCTCGACTAACCTGTACACCCGCACATAGACTCGGTACCGGCACCCCCTGTATATAGCCTCTATTGTTCTTTTATTGTGTTGCTTTCTATTATTTATTTAGTCAATATTTTCTTAACTCTCTTTCTTGAACTGCACTGGACTTGTAAGTAAGCATTTCACGGTTGTATTTGCCGCATGTGACAAATAACATTTGATTTGGCTTAGAGACCCCAAACACAAGCGCTACTAACAGTTACTACTGAAGGGACACATACACCTTATCCAAAATCAGACTTTGTTTCTTTAATCTTCCTCAACACCCACCCTGCTCTGTCATTGGCTAGCGTGTCAGTCTCTAGCTCAGTCTTTCAGGGTGGTCATGGTGTTAATTGCAGTGTTAAGCCAGAGCTGAGCCTAGCCCCCCATAACCACAAAGGTTAATTAGCAGCAGAAGGATAACGCAACTAGATATGTTGACATTTACATTTCCTTCTCTCTCATAAAACCAGAGAAAGAACCCCATTTAGGGCGAAATGAAGGGAAAACATTTACTCTTTTAAAAACGCCCTCATTTCTATGCAAGGTCTGGCGTTGATATGCAGATTTGGCGGTTGGTGACATTTAAAAGTAGTTAATTGTGCAAATCTTTGTTTTAGGCTGTAAAGGTCGTGTGTTGGAAGTGGGTCTAAGCCCAGCTGCAGTGGTAGAGGGAGGGAAGGGAGGCCTGTCTCCATTGACTGGGGCTACAAAGGGCTCCATGCCTTTTCAAGGTGGGTAATGAATATTTATACACACAAACTGTTTCCCAAATGAAAATTAATCTACCGCCCGTTGGGAAATGACTCAGGCTATCTGTTGTCATAAAAAAAAAAAGAATGTTTCTCATTCTTCGGATGGACGTTTTTATTTCCCCAACAGCTAAATAGAAACATCAAATTGAACACTGTGTACTAGCTATCACAATGAAAGCTAATTGTATTGTTTTATAATGTGATATTTTGATATTGTGCATTGTCAAACTCAAGGTTGTTTTACTGCTTTGTTGTGCCCTCTGTGTTCAAATAATATGTCTGTATACATTGAGGGTAGAAAACATTAAAGACACCTTCCTAATATTGAGTTGCACCAGGGCATGGACTCTACAATGTGTCGAAAGCGTTCCACAGGGATGCTGTCCCATGTTGACCCCTAAAGCTTCCCACAGTTGTGTCAAGTTGGCTGGATGTCCTTTGGGTGGTGGACACACACGGGGACCTATTGAGCGTGACGAATCCAGCAGCATTGCAGTTCTTGACACATCTGTCTCAAGGCCTTAAAATCTTTCTTGTAACCTTTCTCTTGCCATTCATCTACACGGATTGAGATGGATTTCACACGTGACATCACTAAGGGATCATAGCTTTCACCTGGTCAGTCTGTCATGGAAAGAGCAGGTGTTCTTAATGTTTTGTACACTCCTTATATGGCGCTTTTTAAAGAGACTATTCTCTAAATCTCATCTATTGCTAAATAGATATATGTTGTATCACATTGCTTTGTATTTAGGATATTGTCATCTAACAGGCAACATCAATGTGAAATCAGAAGGAATTAGAGTTACAGCCGGTGAGCAGATTGGAAATTTTACACCTGGATTCACCTGAATAGCACAAATGGATGTGTAATTGCTCCATTTCATCACTCCTCTGTGTTATTAAAACAGCTTCGATGACTACAGGGGAAACAGAATGAATAGATGGAATCATCCAACAGGGGAGTTGCTCAAGTCTCATCATGCAGATATTTCCATTTTGGCTCGAGTTAAAAACCAAATGCTCTGGTTTGATTTGCACATTGTTACAATTGACTGCATTTTCATTTAAAGTGTGATATAATAACTATTGTTTTCTCTTTTTAACATGATCTCACATATCTGGCAAGCTTTCCAGACCTTTTTGTGGTGTATTCCAAGCCTCCACTATTTTAAAGCAACAGATGGCTGGGCGGCGGCCGTAGTCTCCTAGCCATGTCTGAATGTTGACATGTTAGAGCCAACGGTATGACATGTCACTCCCCACTCCTCCACTGTTACAGTCCAGTCTCTCAGAATCAATGGAACAGATTGGGTCGTTGAGACCTGAAGCGTGACGGACACATTCTCAAGGCCACGCTTTCCCCTGTGCCCCAGCCCCTATACAACCTACTCACCCCACACTGGTCTCCATGTTTCACGGCCTGCTGGCTGGACAGGGGCTGGGTGATTTCCCAGGGCAGGGGCCAAGGGCTGGGAGGGGCCTGCCAGCCTGATCTCATAGATTAGACGTAACATAGTAAATGTAAATTCGAGACATTCAAATGAAATGTTACGGCAGGTAGCGGCAGATATGGGGCGTCAGGTAGCCTAGTGGTTAGAGCGCTGGGCCAGTAACCGAAAGGATTGAATCCCCGAGCTGACAAGGTAAAAATCTGTCGATCTGCCCCTGAAAAATGCAGCTAACCCACTGTTCCTAGGCTGTCATTGTAAACAATCATTTCTTCTGACTTGCCTAGTTAAATAAATAAAACATTTTTTTAAAGTATGATATGTTAAGTTTGGTATGGTTATAAAATACAATGTTACTTCAGGCAGAAACTGAAGTAGGGTGGTTGATGGGATGGGTCGGCATATAACGCAAACAGCATGTTCGAATTTCATCATGGACCACTTTAGTATTTTCGCTATTTTGCAACTACTTAGCATGTTAGCTCATCCTTCCCCCCTAACCCTAACTTTAATCCTTTAACCTAACTCCTAACCTTAACCCCTAGCCTAGCTAACATTAGCCACCTAGCTAACGTTAGCATTAGCCACCTAGCTAACGTTAGCCACAAAAATGTAATGTACGAATTGCAATTCGTAACAAAAAATATGAATTGTAATTCATAACATATCATACGAAATGGATGATGAACAACTTAATACATACCATACAAAACAAGATTCTGGATTTACATTTACTATGTTACATCTACCCCTGAGTCCAGGTTGGCCCCGCTGGTGTGAAGTGATTCTGTGCGACCGTGATGTATGTGTGTGTGTACTGCTGTGCCTGTCCTCATGTGTGTGTTGGAGTAGAAACAGGAGTTGAAAGCCCTTCAAAAGGCCAGCTGTATAAATGACTTGTGAGAGGTGTTGAATTAATAGACCCATACGGTGGCTATTCCCTCACATTGGTTTGCAGATTAACCTGTGAATAACGAGTGTGAACCACTTTAACATGCTATGTCTCTTTATAGGATACGTTTTGAACACGTTACCAGACCAGTGACAGAACACAGGAGGAGAGCACAATCATCTATATTCCACACTCTCGCTGTTGTTATTGAAGATAATGCTAATTGTAGTTCATCTGAACAAGATTATTTTGTGGGTAATAGTCTCTTGTCTTGAAGTAGCCACTTTGGGAGGGACTAAAACAATGTGTGAGTACTACAGCTCTACTCTTCATCAAATCACATTTTATTTGTCACATACACATGGTTAGCAGATGTTAATGCGAGTGTCGTGAAATGCTTGTAAATCTGCATCTGCCTTCCCATTGGTTAAAAGGTAAACATCAAGTTATTGACAACAAAGACAAGTGTATAAGACAGCATATTGTTTATTGTTTACAGTTCAGCTGGAAGGCAATAGTAGGCCTGTATTGTACACTGTAGTCAAATGGGATACATCTCTTCCGTCTAGAGCTGATCTTGACTTTGATCCACATCGTTTACATCCCACCTTTTTGTCTCTCCAAATGTCGCATATTTGACTGTCCTCTATGAGTTGTCCTCAAAGTAGACCCTGAACTACACTCTTAGAAAAAAGGCTTCCAAAAGGGTTCTTCGACTGTCCCCATAGGAGAACCCTTTTAGGTTCTAGGTAGCACCTTTTTTTCTAAGAATGTAAAGGCTCTACTCAGAACTCTTCCACCAACTTGGATAGCTACGTGAGAATTAAGGCATATTCAACTTTCTTTTAGTTATTTTTCTCTTGTATAACAGATATTTTTATAGCATGATTGCATTGAATAGAAGGGGATCTTTATCTGAATGTTTAACACATCTCACAATAAG
The DNA here is from genome assembly GCF_002021735.2 of Oncorhynchus kisutch. Lineage (NCBI taxonomy): Eukaryota > Metazoa > Chordata > Actinopteri > Salmoniformes > Salmonidae > Oncorhynchus > Oncorhynchus kisutch. The sequence continues at coordinate 41,130,348 of NC_034176.2, forward strand.
CCTGTGTGTGTATGTTTTAATTTACAGAGACTGACTGACTGACTGACTGACTGACTGAGACTATGGGCCGACGTGACCGACCTCATCCCTCCTGTCCAGCCATTCCCTCCTCCCTACATTGTAATGCCATGAACAACAGGCAAACCCATTCAGGAAATATGTTTCTGTGGTAAAAGGACTGACAGGCTGTCTCCTCACAACCATTCTTCTCAAACAGTTGAAAGGAACTCGACTTCTGCCCAGAGGGAGAGTGGAAAGGAAACCAGAGGAGGTGACAGACGTGACGTTATTTCAAGGCGGTTCATTTGGTCTCCTTCCTCCTTTCTTGTTAATGTGCAGCGTTGCCATGACCTTTATAGTTCAGGTGTGTATCTAGACAATAGTCCAGGGGGGTTATGAAGCAGCGAGCTGTTCTGGCTCGTTGTGGCCTAATGCCCTTATTAAGACACTTTATGTTGGCGTTTCCTTTATTTTGGTAGTTACCTGTACATGTGTTGCACGTGAGTAAGACGTGATATTCCACATTTTACCCACTGGGGATCCTACTCCTTCTGGATCAGGGGAGCAGTTTTAGTTAAAGAAGAGTTTAAGGAGGAAATGAAAGATGAGCCAATAGTCAACGAAGTATCACTGTTAGATTATTGGCTTGGCCACCGTGTTTGGGAGCCAAGGTACTGTGTTGCTGGTATGTTCGCTTTCTGCTTCGCTGGGCGGACGATAACAGATCGCTTTCATAAAGGAAAATGAACTCCTCCAACTTGTTGTTATCCAACCACTTCTTCCACAGGGGATATTCTTTGTGTCTTGCATATCTTGGTCCTCTCCCGCCCTTACCACATTTCAGAGGCGCTGTTTGATTTTGTTCTTTGATTGGGTATGTCAGAGAGAGAGCAGATTTTCTGTGTTATTTCTATGTCACACGAATGACTTAGCTTTAGAACAAATGGCTGGGAGGAAAAGGTCATTCTTGGTCAGAGGAGTTGCTTGTCTCAATAGCATACTGTATGTGGCTCACCAGAGAAAGAAATAGTGAATTGGTTCTGTCTCACCCTTCCTCGCTCTCTGAGAAAGGAATCTAGACAAATATGTGTAAGCCCCATGAACTTAACATTGGATTAATTTGATTACGCCCACAGGACGATAAATAGTCCTGTTGTGTGTATATATTAGAAAATAAATTGGCAGCCTATTTGATTGTATGCATATGTCTGTGTGTGATGCACGTAATTAGGTGAGCGTATCAGTGTGCACAGAGGTATGCGAATGTGCAGGTTTTTATCTAGAGCAGGTATTCTCAGACTGGGATACCCAGGGGTACGCGCAATGCCGTCAGGGGGTACACCACATCAAAATGTAATTCACATAAAAATATATATTTTTACACTACCTTTCAACAATGTGGGGTCACTTAGAAAATCACATTTTTTCCATTAAAATAGCATAAAATTGATCAGAAATGCAGTGTAGACATTGTTAATGTTGTGAATGACTATTGTAGCTGGAAAAGGCTGATTTTTTTCAAATTGAATATCTACATAGGTGTACAGAGGCCCATTATCAGCAACCATCACTCCTGTGTTCCAATGGCACGTTGTCTTAGCTAATCCAAGTTTATCATTTTAAAAAGCTTAATTGATCATTAGAAAACCCTTTTGATGTTAGCACAGCTGAAAAAAAAGAAATACAACTGGCCTTCTTTAGACTAGTTGAGTATCTGGAGCATCAGCATTTATGGGTTCAATTACAGGCTCAAAATGGCTAGAAACAAAGTACTTTCTTCTGAAACTCGTCAGTCTATTCTTGTTCTGAGAAATGAAGGCTATTCCATGCGAGAAATTGCCAAGAAACTGAAGATCTCGCACAACGCTGTGTAGTACTCCCTTCACAGAACAGCGCAAACTGGCTCTAACTGTCTGGATTGAGACACATATGCCTTCACAAGTCCTCAACTGGCAGCTTCATTAAATAGTACCCTCAAAACACCAGTCTCAACATCAACAGTGAAGAGGCGACTCTGGGATGCTGGCCTTCTTGGATTAGCAAACACAACATACCAGGATGGGGCTGTGCTCAGAGTATCCTGCCTTGGCAAATCGCGCTGTTAAGACACTGATGCCCTTTGCAACCACGTACCTATGTGAGAGTGGATTCTCGGCCCTCACTAGCATGAAAACTAAATACAGGCACATACTATGTGTGGAAAATTATTTAAGACTGAGACTCTCTCCAATACAACCCAACATTGCAGAGGTATGTGCATCCTTTCAAGCACACCCTTCTCATTAACCGGTGGTGTTATTCACAATTTCCGATGAACAAATAAGGTTTTATATGTAAGATGGTTAAATAGCAAAATTATTGATTATTATTATTATTTGTGCCCTGGTCCTATAAGAGCTCTTTGTGACTTCCCACGAGCCGGGTTGTGACGACAACTCACACTCATTCTTATGTTTAATAAATGTATCAACATTTTAAGAGTGCTCTAGAGGGGGTACGCAGCTGGAGGTTGAATGTTTGAAGGGTTACGGGACTATAACAAGTTTGGGAACCACTGATCTAGAGAATAGGCGATGGGAAACGATGAAGCAACAACCTGATACAGATATAAAGGCTTCCAAAGTCCATGACTGTTACACATTGGAACATCTATAGCAATGAAGACCATTTCATTGCAGAAGGACATGGAAAAATTGACTGGCTTTCAATTCAAGTACCATATTTGTATTTAACTGCACAGTAGCCAGACATAGTTTTGAGATGGACTTTTAGTGGCATTCCAATGCCGACAGAGTGGTAGCTGAATTACTCCACTGATTCTCCTGCAGCTCACACAGAGCTGTAAAAAGATGACTGGCTAACAGAAAGGTGCGTTAAGAGACGTTAACACAGACACCTGGTTCCATTAGAAAACAAATGGTGCCTATGAAACACAAACGATACAACTTCTCATGGCTAACGCAATGTCAAATACAGGAAACGTGTATTATTGGTATGGTAGGTTGCTATGGAATCCGTCAGATATCCTCCCTATTCAGATTAAAACGTGTTACGAGAACACACGCATGCACGTATGATACACACATAAACACACACCTCTCCTCTGCCTGCAGTGGTTAACTGACAAGCAGCAGTCCCAGATACACTGCAGACTCCCACGCCATCCAAACTGCATTCATCAGACCGTTCGCTCAATAACATCAATACCCTCACGGCCCGTTGTTAATCCAGCTGCTTAGAGGGCTAGAGACACAACCCTGTTATAATACACTATATACATATAAATTGGGAAAAACATTATTAAAGTGACCAGTGTTCAGTGACTTTATGTGCATAGGGCAGCAGTCTCTAAGGTGCAGGATAATGTGTATTCTCCAAGAGAAAGGTGCGGTCTCCAAGGGAAAGGTGCAGTCTCCAAGGGAAAGGTGCTTTCTCCAAGGGAAAGGTGCGTTCTCCAAGGGAAAGGTGCGTTCTCCAAGGGAAAGGTGCATTCTCCAAGGGAAAGGTGCATTCTCCAAGGGTAAGGTGCGTTCTCCAAGGGAAAGGTGCATTCTCCAAGGGAAAGGTGTATTCTCCGAGGGTAAGGTGCGTTCTCCGAGGGTAAGGTGCGTTCTCAGAGGGAAAGGTGCATTCTCCGAGGGAAAGGTGCGTTCTCCGAGGGAAAGGTGCGTTCTTCGAGGGAAAGGTGCATTCTCCGAGGGAAAGGTGCGGTCTCCAAGGGAAAGGTGCTGTCTCCAAGGGAAAGGTGCGTTCTCCAAGGGAAAGGTGCGGTCTTCAAGGGAAAGGTGCGTTCTCAGAGGGAAAGGTGCGTTCTCCGAGGGAAAGGTGCGTTCTCCGAGGGTAAGGTGCAGTCTCCAAGGGAAAGGTGCGGTCTCCGAGGGAAAGGTGCAGTCTCCGAGGGTAAGGTGCAGTCTCCAAGGGAAAGGTGCATTCTCGAAGGGAAAGGTGCGTTCTCCAAGGGAAAGGTGCAACTCCACCTAAACCTATTGTATCAGAGGGATAGGTGGTGCTATACTTCTTATCCCCAGACCTGCTTGGCTCCTGATGAAAATGGCCATTGAACTTCATGTTGCTGTATAATATTGGCTCTGTGTGTCAGAGCATTGCAGTTCAAGTCCACAAGTCAACCATCGCTGTGGACTAGTTCTTTCTGATCTAACATATCATCTGGGATATGTGTGCAGGGTGTATCTCTCTCTCTCTCTGTGGACCAGCTCTGTCTGATCTAGGATCTGTAGCTGTCTGGGTGACTTTCTGTGAACCTCTCTCTGGACCTTGTTCCTCTGATCTTGAGCTGATCCTAGATCTGTGTTTCTCTAGCTCTCAATGATCCTGGGTGTTTCTCCTTCTGAGCTCCTCTCTATGGACTAGTTTTCTCTGATCTAGAATATGTGGCTGTGTTGGAATGCCCATTCTTCAGTTATAAATATTAGGCATTTTGGGGGTATGTCAAAATAGAATTAGAAAAAATTTGTATGCTTGGAATGCCCGGATGTCATACTCGTTTCAGCTTTTCATCTAGTACAAATTTGCTTCTTTCTATTGCGGAACAGAATCGTCTTTTCAGACCCACGCATTTGACAGCCGCTGATAATGAAAAGGGGACAACAAAAGGGTTTTAGTATGTTGATTGTTGATTGCTTACTGCCAGTGACATGACCAATACAAAAATACAAAAACATACAATTATTTATCTTTCATCTCTCTGTTTCATAATTGTCCTTCAATTCGCAAGAGGCTGAATGTACCTCACACGAGAAAGCATCTGAGCGAGCAAAACAGCACCCCTTTGTCTCTACTTGTAGGCCATCTATCTGATGCTGGCTGGTCCTGACATTGTTGCCACCCATAGCATTGAAGGAAAAATTTCCTTCAACCCTGACCTGCCGTTCACAGGTCAGGGTTCCCTAGCCGCAGGCAGAACAGTTGAAACTGGAGCAGCAACATGACCAGGTGGACTGGGGAAAGCCAGGAGTCATCAGGCTAGGTAGTCCAGAGGCATGACCCTTGGACTCAGGTTTTCCGGGAGGGGAGGGGGAGAAGGAGAGAGAGAGAATTAGAGGGAGCGTACATAAATTCACACAGGACACCAGATAATACAGGAGAATTACACCAGTTATAACAGACTGACCCTAGCCCCCCAGCACATAGACTATTGCAGCATAGATACTGGAGACTGAGACAGGGGTGGGTCGGGGGACACTGTGGCCCTGTCCGACGATACCACCAGACAGGGTCAACCAGGCAGGACATAACCCCACCCACTTTGCCAAAGCACAGCCCCCACACCACTAGAGGGATATCAACAGACCACCAACTTACTACCTTGAGACCAGGCTGAGTGTAGCCCACAAAGGTCTCCACCACACGAGCCTGAGGGGGCGCAAAACTGGACAGGGAGATCATGTCTTTGACTCAACCCACTCAAGTGACGCACCCCTCCTAGGGATGGCATGGAAGAGCACTAGTAAGCCAGTGACTCAGCCCCCGTAATAGGGTCAGAGGATCCAGTGGAGAGAGGGCCAGGTAGAGACAGCATGGGCGGTTCGTCGCTCCAGTGCCTTTGCCGTTTACCTTCGAACCCCTGGACCAGACTACACTGAATCATAGGACCTACTGGACATTAAGGAGGACTGCGTCCTTTGACCATAGCATACGTGTTGGTATGTACGGCAGGACCAAATCGGAGAGATAGGTAGGAGCAAGCCTAAGTAATGCTTTGTAGGTTAGCAGTAAAAGCTTTTGTTGGGTTCTATTCAGGAGCTTTACCATGTTTCACAGAAATGTGCCGCTGTGTGTCGTCCACATAGCAGTGAAAGTTGACATTGTGTTTCTGAATGACATCACCAAGAGGTAGAATATATAGTGAAAACAACAGTGGTCCTACAACAGAACCTTGAGGCACGCCAAAATTTACAATTGATTTGTCAGAGATGAACTGATATCTTTCCAACAGATACACTCTAAACCGGGCAAGAACTTGTAGACCAATTAGGGTTTCTAATCTCTCCAAAATAACGTGGTGATCGATAGTGTCCAAAGCAGCACTAAGGTCTAGGAGCACGAGGACAGATGCAGAGCCTTGGTCTGACGACATTAAAAGGTAATTTACCACATTCACAGTGCTATGATGGGGTCTAGAACCAGACTGAAGCATTTCGTATATATTATTTGTCTTCAGGAAGGCAGTGAGTTGCTGCGATAACAGCTTATTCAAAAGTCTTTGAGAGGAATTGGAGATTTGATGTATGCTGATTTGAGTTTTTTACATTTTCCTATGTCAAGGTTTGGCTTTTTCAAGAGAGGCTTTATTTCTGCCACTTTTAGTGAGTTTGGTACACATCCGGAGGATAGGAAGCCATTCATTATGTTCAACATAGGAGGGCCAAGCACAGGAAGTCTTTTAGTAGTTTAGTTGGAATAGGGTCCAGTATGCAGCTTGACGGTTTAGAGGCAATGACTATTTTCATGAATGTGTGAAGAGATACAGGATTTTAAACTTGTGTGTCTCCATTGCTCCTAGGTCCTGGTACTTCTGTGCAGGACAACTAAGCTTTGGAGAAATACGCAGTTTCAAAGAGTATTCCATAATTTGCTTTCTTTATGATCATGATCTTTTAATCAAAGAAGTTCATTAATGTATCACTGTTGAAGTGAAAGCTATCCTCTCTTGTTGAATGCTGCTTTTTAGTTAGCTTTGCGACCGCATAAATGTTTTTGGGAGGGTTGTTCTTGTTCTCAATTAGGTTGGAAAAATAGAACGATAGAGCAACAGTAAGGGCTCTTTGATATTGCACGGTACTGTCTTTCCAAGCTAGTCGGAAGACTTCCAGTTTGGTGGAGCTCCATTTCATTCCAATATTTTATGGAAGCTTGCTTCAGGGCTTGGGTATTTTCTGTATACCAGGGAGAAAATGTATTGTGACAAATGTTTTTTGTTTTTAGGGGTGCGACTGCATCTAGGGTATAACGCAAGGTTACATTTAGATCCTCAGGTGGTTAACCGATTTTTGTACTCCAAAGTCCTTGGGTAGGTGGAGGGAGTCTGGAAGGGCATCTAGGAATCTTTGGGTTGTCCAAGAATTTATAGCACAGGGTTTGATGATCCATGGTTTGGGTCTGACTGTGGCAATCAGTAGGTCCGGAAACATGTTGGACAAAACCCACTGAAACGATGATGGCTCCGAAAACCTTTTGGACCTTTTGGTCTGTGGACTTTTCCATGTGAATATTTAAGTCACCAAAAAGTATTACAAGGTCCAATAGGAGTTCTGGGAACTCAGTGAGGAATGCTGTATACGGCCCAGGAGGCCTGTAAACAGTAGCTATAAAAAGTGATTGCGTAGGCTGCATAGATTTCATGACTAGAAGCTCAAAAGATAAAAACGCAGTCATTCTTTTGTCAATTGAAATTTGCTTGGCGGGGGATATGGTCACTAGTGTAACCAAGAGGAGAGGTCTCATTTGACAGTAAATTCATCAAGCCTGAACCATGTTTCAGTTCAGAATCACATTAACATTATGATCAGTGATTAGTTCATTGACTATGACTGCCTTGGAAGTGAGGGATCTAACATTAAGTAGCCCTATTTTAAGATGTGAGATATCATAATCTGTTTCAATAATGACAGGAATGGAGAAGGTCTTTATTCCAGTGAGATTGCTAAACCGAACACCGCCATGTTTAGTTTTGCTCAACCTAGATCGAGGCACTGACACGGTCTCAATGGGGATAGCTGAGCTGACTCCACTGACTGTGCTAGTGGAAGACTCCACTATGCTGGCAGGCTGGCTAACAGCCTGCTGCCTGGCCTGCCTTCTATCTCATTGTGGAGTTAGAGCCCTGTCTATGTTGATAGATAAGATGAGAGCACCCCTCCAGCTAGGATGGAGTCCGTCACTCCTCAGCAAGCCAGGCTTGGTCCTGTTTGTGGGTGAGTGCCAGAAAGAGAGCCAATTATCTACAAATTCTATATTTTGGGAGTGTCAGAAAACAGTTTTTAACCAAAGATTGAATTGTGAGACTCTGCTGTAGAGCTCATCACTCCCCTAACTGGGAGGGGGCCAGAGACAATTACTCGATCTTTCTATCTGATTTACACGCTGAAGCTATGTTGCGCTTGCTGACCTCTGACTGTTTCATCCTAACATCGTTGGTGCCGACGTGGATAACAATACCCCTATACTCTCTACACTCGCCAGTTTTAGCCTTAGCCAGCATCATCTTCAGATTAGCCTTTACGTCGGTAGCCCTGGTAAACAGTGTATGATCACTGGATTATTCTTTTTAAGTCTAATATTGTGGGTCATGGAGTCGCCAATGACTAGGGTTTTCAATGTGTCAGAGCTAATGGTGGAAGGATCCCATAACGGGTGGAGGAGAGACCTGAGAAGGCTCGGAAAGTTTATCTCGGCTGAATGAGCAACACCGGTTGAGCATACCGACAGAATTTCCTTCCAGAAGCCTTGAGAAAATTGTCACAGCAGGGACTGTGCGAGGGAAGTATACTACTATATGCATGCCGACAGAATTTCCTTCCAGAAGCCTTGAGAAAATTGTCACAGCAGGGACAGTGCGAGGGGAGTATACGAGGGGAGTATACATATGTACTTACTGGTGGCACTGACGCTGTTTCATCCTTTCCTACACTTAAATTAGCCTTGCCTAACGATTGCATATGAAGCTGTGCTTGCAACACGGCTATCCTCACAAAAGGCGAAAGTTCTCCTGTAAATTATGAGTACAGTGACTGCAATTAGGTGGCTTATAGTGTTAATGTTACGACTAACCTTTTCGGCTGGTGGAGGTCCTGTAGAACCATGTCCAAATAAAGTGTCTGGGGTGAAAAATATGGATGAAAAAATTAGAGCGAGAAAAAATCTAAGACGTTGGTAAATGTATTAAAAGTTAATCATATGGCTTCCCCAGTGATTTTATCCACGCACAACTACTGCTTACTGGATACATTTTTACTACACAGTGTGTTCTAAAATTGTCCCTTTCCTAAATTAGCCATGGACGGCGATAGGGATTTGGACTTGTGGTTTTACTTAATTCTCCGCACTGGCCAATGACTATAACGGCAATTCAGATCCAACCATTAAGTCATAGTTGTTGTTCCCCTGGTTTGAGGATGGAAGTTCAATATGTAGCTAGATGTAGAAGGCTAATGTTAACTAGCTAACGTTGCCAAGGAATGGAAGTTAGGCTAGCGAGCAAACATTTTAGTCAGGTAGCCTAGGACAAAAAAACAACATTTAATTGTGTACTGTATGACAGTGATAGACCGTTTCGTCAACATGAAAAGAGAGGATGGTATTGGCATTTCTCTACAAGTAGGGTGAGTCAACATGTTTTTCTACTTGCACAACGTAGACACACCACACACACACACACACACGCGCACACACACACAGGAATCAGAACCATGGACAGCCACATAATTTTTGCTTACGTTGATTGGACCAAATCGTTTTTGGTATCTTTTAGTTGTCACTGTATTAGACTAAGCATAGGTGATTTGATTAAGTTAAAATGGTGCTGGAATAGTGGAGGCAGCTCCTGTTTTATTGAGACTTGCGGTAACTCTCTGTAGTTCTAAATCAATAGTTATTTAGTGGTTTGAAAATGTCGGAAACATTAACTTGCTGTAGGTCATGTAACTGTCTGTTACTGTACTTGCAATATGCTTTGTGGACTTCACTGGACAGCGGTTGCTATCCATTTTGTGATAAAACAAAGGTGGGGGGGGGGGGCTTGGCTCATCACGCTCTAGCAACTGCTTGTGGCGGGCCAGGCGCCTGCAGGCTGCCTTCAATTGTCAGTTGAACGGTGTTTCCTCCGACACATTGGTGCAGCTGGCTTCCGGGTTAATGTTTCGGAGGACGCATGACTCGACCTTTGCCTCTCCCGAGCCCGTTGGGGAGTTGCAGCGATGAGACAAGATCGTAATCACGAAATTGATGTGGAAAAGGAGGTAAAATTTACAACAACAAAAAACGAAGGTGTGGTTGAATTTATTCTGCCACTGTGTCTTCTTGTCCTGGCCTTTAGGCCTCTATATCACTGTCGCAAGGCATATGTATTAACAGGTTACAGAGCAAAAAACGCAGTTATCACAACACTGTAATATAGCCAGTGATTTTACCCAAGCACCACTACTGCTTACTCAAATCAAATTTTATTGGTCACATACACATATTTAGCAGATGCTATTGTGGGTGTAGCAAATTGCTTGTGGTGTAACGAAATGCTTGTACTACATACATTTTTACTACACAGTATGTTCTAAATAGTACGTAGTATAATTACTACACAGCATGCAGTTTTAGTAAGTAGTAGGCAAGACCAATTTCAGACATGGCCTCTGTGGACCAGTTTTCTCTGATCTAGGACCTGTGCTGAGTGTGCTCTTAAATGGCTCTGTCGATTCCTCTGCTCCCTACGATTTCTCACTTTCATACCCTAGCTCTTAAGTGTATCACTCTACACCTCACCCTCCTTTACCCCAACATTGTCTCTCCCCTTCTTCTCTCGGTTCACAAGCGAGCGTGTGTGTTTGTATGTGTGCATGTGCACATTTTCAGTGTGTGTGTGTGTGTGTGTGTGTGTGTGTGTGTGTGTGTGTGTGTGTGTGTGTGTGTTTCTGAAGTTATCTGTTTGAAAGTTCAGTCGCAGGATTCTCAGTGGCTGTATGAGAGATGTACGGGTCACTGGCTATATCTCCTATCTCCCCTGTGCCCAACCTCATCACTCCTACTTTGGCATGAAATAAAATATATCAGTGACACTTCACTTGAACCCTCTGACATACAGCCTCTCAGAGGTCACTGCCTGCGCTGACAAACTTATTTTTTCTCATTTTTTGGGGGAAACGGAGTGATGGAAAGAAAAGCGTATTGAGTTTGAAGGTTAGCTACAGAGACATTATTGGCTCAGTGTGTGGAAGTGTTTGCTAAGCTGTTTGAGGTAAAAACCAGATCAATACTTTTCATATTTTACTGCAGAGTGCTATTGAGCTGGAGACATAGCTTTACATTGTCGCTGTGCTTCACAGGCCTGCCATAAAAACCCTCTTATTACAATCACAGAGACGCTCTGTCTGTCCGCTATGAATTGTCTCCTCTCCTCTCTCTGTAGACTGTTGGATCAGAACCATTCTGTCCAGACAAGAGGAGAATGAAGACCAAAGAGGAACTGTCAGAAAGTGACACAGAGGAAAAGAGACATCCTCAGAACTACTTGTGCCAATGTAAGTGTTCCGACACTGAAGTGGTTGTTTGACAGGTCACTGTGTGAGGAACAGCTCGAAATGTTCCTCTCTGGGAACAAGTAGGCTACAAAGGACACAAATATAACCATATAAATAAGACATATTAAGGAGCATCACCTTTGAATTTAACCTTCAAATGTAACCCCACTGTGTGCGTGTTAAGTGTGTGTGTTGATCTGCATTATGAAGTATGCCAAGACTTCACCAAATGTAGAGATGCCTCAAACTACTCATTGGCTGACTAGACAGAGATTGTAAACCCTCATTCCGCATTGGCCAGCATTAGGGTGAGATGTTTGGTGATTTCACTGGTCATTTGGATATAGGGTTTCAGGTGTGTGCGTGTGTTTTGGTGAGAGACAGACAGCCGGCTGGTGACTGTGATCTTAGGTTGGCAGTCAGATGAGCAGTTGGCCAGCGTGTTGTTATGCATGACTTAAACACTAGGTCATGTCTGGGCCCTACATCATAGTGGACATGGTCCTGATTGGAACTTTTTGATTAATTTATGGTAAAAGATAGTCTTATTTCTCTGGGCTGTAAACAATAGCCCTGCCTAAAAGCACACACACACTTCTTATGAGAGACACTGTCAACTGCCTCAGATTGACCTCAAGTCAATTGTGTAGGATGCGTGTGTGTGTGTGGTTTGTCTGTAATCCAGAGACAGCTTCTGTGCTTCATTCTGTGGGCCTGATGTTATTTTAGTTATCACACAGCTTCCCTACTGTCAACAACCCCCTACTGTCACCCTGCAACCATCCCTGTCCCCCGCATCCCTCTCGCCTCTCATACAGCACTGCTGTGAGAATCATCCTTATCATTATCATCATCATCTAGTGTAGTATCTCCCATGATGTCTCTGTTTGAGAGCCACATACCCCCTACAGTGATGTAGTCCCCAGCCCCCCCCCCCCCCCCCCTTGGCCCGACTGAACAGAAGAAGGAAATTATGTCATTGTAAATGTTTTGAGCCTAATCATTCCCTCATTCCAGTTGGAAGATATGGACGGCTCCGGCATTTTCATTCCCCAATCTGCTTATTCCTCTCCCAGGTATGACAAGAGACACACAGTTCAGTCTGCGTCGTCAGATTCTAATCATGGCTTGAAAAGCCCAGGATGAAGACACTGTATGTGGAAGAGCATAAGCACCATGCTCGGGTGCTTCTTCATATGAGTAGGGGAAATTAGGAATGGAAAAGAGTGGCTATGTGCAGCGTGATAATGTTTAGCTAGATCAATTATGCCTGGGTTTTCATTGTCGTGCATTAAAGGACATATTAAGGCTTGAATACACCGGGTGGACATGACGAGATAATTAGTAGTGTGAAATTCTGCCTTGTCTGTTTCTAGAAAAGTGAAAAGCAGACGGAGGTGCTACAGAGACACAGGTGTGTAGGAGTGTTTTCACATATAGTCCTATTTAAAAGAACCAATCTCAGTCCTCTTTAAATTGAACTCTGGTGTGAAAAAAAGCTAAATTCCTCAGTTCTCTTTGTAGTCATACTGCCCTTCCGTTTGAATGAGGACTCTTTTGCCTGTTCACTTCACCTATTTTGTGTGTCTGTCCTCTTTGCATTCACATTGCTACGTTTTTAGAAAGGTACCCAGACCTTTAACATATGAGACATACTAATTGTATACAGAAGATACTATTAACATCTACATTTGATTGGTAACAGAATAAATAGCAATAGAATAACTGCAGATTAAATAGGCTACTGCTCCTTTAAGAGCTAAAATTGATTTTGTTCCCGATTCTGACAAAACATCCTGTAATCTTCTCACATTATTCAAACCTCACAATCGAATAAACCGTTTACAAAGTACTCTTAGCCTGTTGATCACATATTGCAAACAAATAATCTGAACTAAAAATACATGTTTTGGAACTTCTGTGCATCCTTGACAATCGCTAGTCAATATCCAAAAACGGAACCTGTTTTTTTCCGTGAACCTGCATATCATCATCTTCTCTCTTTTGTTGCATCAATGTGAGGGTTTATGGCAGGGGAAATGGTGTTGCAGTAGTCTAGTGTGTGGTGCAGGAATAATGACAAGAGAACCTGGGGAGCTTTGCGCTCACATTGCCCTAAAAAAAAGGGAACCGGGTCGCGGAATTCAAGCGAACCAAACCCAGACCACCTCTTGAAATGGTCTCAGTTCGGTTCGCTTTGGGGGCTCTTTTGTAGGGTCTGGGTTCCTTTGGAGTGTTGACACTGCACAAAAAAATAAGTGAACCACAATGAGTTCACACAAATTGGCTGAAAGGGACCAAGTGTGAAAACACCATAGGTCTAAGGACCTTTATGACCTTTATGACTCATTGCACTCACACTTTACCCTGTGGAATGACATGATTAGGAATGTCTCTCTAATTGGTCTATTCAACATGCATGGAGTGTTCCATGACATAGACTGACCAGGTGAAAGCTATGATTCCCTTATTGATGTCACCTGTTAAATCCACTTCAATCAGTGTAGATGAAGGGGAGGAGACAGATTCAAGGATTTTTAATTCTTGAGAAAATAGAGACATGGATTGTCCAGTGACACGAGCCTACCTGACGAGCTAAATAACTTTGTATTCAGTGCCAGTGACAAATACAAATGTGATTTGATTTGTATGTGTGCCATTCAGAGGGTATATGGGCAAAATAAAATATTTAAGTGCCTTTGAACAGGGTATGGTACAGTAGTAGGTGCAAATGTTTTACTTCATAATTTTCAGCGAGCTATATGTGAATTGTAATAATCTCGCTTACCAGCTAGTTTAAGAGGCGAAAACTACCTAAATCTAATGTAATGTAAGGTAGATTGCTAGCTGTCAATTCGTCATGAGTAGCAAGCTACCAATTGTTTTTGGCTAGCTTGCTAGCCACCCAGCTAGCACATAGCGTTCTGAGAACCATGTGTCTCTTTGAGCTTGGTGAGAGTGTGTCTGTCCTATGGTTATTTTGCATACAACCTTCTCACAACTTTCTGGGAATGGTGCAGGATAGTTGCTTGGCTTTGTAACATTTTCAGCACATTTAATGTAATTTCTTGGTATTTAATTACTTTAACCCCTTACACTTGTGAAAATTGGCCTACAGAGGAGTGGGAGGCACATGCGCGTACCGATAGGACGCATAGGGTGTGAGTAGCTCCATTTTGTACTGGCAAAACTGTGGTTACATGTAGAAACCAAACAACGAGAAAGAGACCTTTCCAGTTACGTGGTCAGACTGAAATAAGAGGAACTTGACATGGGTATATCACCAGAGGATCTGGAACTGTAAATACTCACGCATAGTAATCTTCAAACTATGGAACTATCAGACCAAAGTCAATATTCTGAAGGCACAAGGGGGAAAGGAGATCAAAATCCAAGGCCAGACCATTCTATTCGTCCAGGACCTGTCTGCTATGCTGAGAAAGAAACGCAAAGAATACCTGCCAACTAAAGGAAAATGGGATAAAATCACATCTCCACTTCCCGGCAGTGCTGTGGGTTTGAAAGGGAACTCGACGTCACCGGTTTACGAACCACCGGTCATGGCAACTGTCATTAGGTGCACCTGGCATTCATCATTATGTGCAACTGTGCTTCATCGATAGGCACACCTGGACTACATTACCTCACTCATTACCTCCCCTTTATCTGGCACTCCCTTAGGTCCATTCCCCAGATAATATTGACTAGGTGTTTCGTGTATGTACGCTACTCATGAGGTTCTTCGCAGACTTCAACGTCACATACCCGAGAGACATAGCCTTCAACTCGGGGAGGACCCAGCAAGCCAGCACACCAGTCCATTCAGCAGTCCACCCAGGTTAGCAATGCCCATCTGTCCCTCCCAGATAAATATGATGGAACCACATCTAAATGCCATGGCTTCCTACTCCAGTGATCCCTCTATTTTGCGCATCAGATGGGAGCCTCTATCTGAGCCTCTATCACTGAGAGATCCAAGGTTGTCACGGTTATTTCTCTGCTGACTGGGCGGGCGTTAGAGTGGGCTACGGCCACCTGGGAGGGAGGAGAGGAGCAGCTGGATTTGTATGAGGGGTTCATGGGTCTGTTCAGAGGTATCTTCGATCATTCACCGGAGGGCAGAGAGGGGGGTGAGCACCTATTCCAACGACAGCAGGATGACCAGACTGCTGCCGAGCACGCGCTCACCTTCCAGACTGTCGCAGCATCCAGTGGATGGAATGAGCCGGCGCTCTGTACCTTATTCAGAAGAGGACTGCGTGAGGAGGTCCAGATGGAACTGGCATGGCGAGATGACAAACTCTCCCTGAACGCACTCATCGTGATGGCCATCTGTCTGGATAACCAACTTCAGGAGCGTCGGTACCCTCAGCCCTTCTCTCCCGCCTTCATTGACTACTCTGTATCAGAGCCTGAACCCATGGAGGTAGGGGTCACAGGCCTTCCCGCGGCTGAACAACATAGACGGAAACAGCTGGAGCTCTGTCTCTATTGTGGTCAAGGAGGGCACCAACTTCAGCAGTGTCCGGTTTATCGCAACTCGTGATCCACAAGAGCAGAGGGACGGTCACGTGACCTTCCACCTCTTGGGACAGGTGTGAGTATCCCATCTTCATAATTGTCTGCCAGACCCTTTTTAGTGTCGATCACGCTAGCTGGCTGTCCCTCATGTACTGTTTCTACAGCGCTAGTGGATTCTGGTGCTGCGGAGAACTTTATTGACCAGACCCTTGCCTCTTCTTTTAATATCACCTCATACCCACTCTCCCCTCCGTTTCCGGTCCAAGCCCTTGATAATCGACAACTAGGATCTGGAACCATTACACACATCAACACACCAATCACCCTCGCCATGGAGTCCATTCATCAGGAGAATATTCCCGTCTTCATCACTATTGCACCAGCTCACAAAGATCATCCTCTGCCTCCCATGGCTCCAATACCATAACCCCACCATCTCGTGGTCAAGGATGAGAATCACGGACTCGTCACACAAATGCCGGAGGACCTGCTTCCCGTTCCCTCTCGAGTCGTATCCCCTGTGGTCTGGGATGTAAATGTGGACATTCGAAAGGCTCTGGAGAGGGAACCCGCACCCACTACCTGGACTCCTGAGCACATCTACTTTCCCATGGGGATAAGGGAGCGGCTGTTGGCCTGGGCACACACAGCTGTCATCGCTGGACATCCTGGGATCACTCGTACTATTCAATCTCTCTCCGAGAAGTATTGGTGGCCCAACTTGGCGCAGGATGTTATTCATTACATCAACACATGTTCTGTGTGTGCCCAAACTAAGTCCCCCCGGCATGCTCCAGGAGGGAAGCTTCTTCCCTTTCCCGTGCCTCAGCGTCCCTGGTCTCATCCATTTACTTTTTTACCGATCTCCCCTCCTCTGATGGTTTCACCACCAGTTGTCGACAGATTTTAAAAATCATGCCTGTTTATTCCTCTCTCTGGTTTCCCCACTGCTTTCCAGGTCGCTGAGGCACTGTTCCAGCAGGTCTTCCGGCACTATAGCCTTCTGAAGGACATCGTCTCCGACCATGGCCCCCAATTCACGTCAAGGTATGGAGGGCTTTCATGGAGAAATTGGGGTGACGGTCAGCCTCACTTTCAGGTACCGGCCTCAGTCCAACGGGCAGGTGGAGAGGATGAACCAGGAGCTGGGGAGGTTCCTGAGGAGTCCCTGCTAGGACCGGCAGGGGAAGTGGGCCTGATTCCTTCCTTGGGTGGAATACGCCCATAAATCATTACGTCACTCCTCCACCAGGCACAGAGGAAGTTTGGAGTGAAGCTCATGTGAGGCTCAAGTGTGCCGTCCATCGGCAGCAGGAGCAGGCGGATCGCAACCGCAGTGAGGCGCCCGTGTTCCCATCCCATGCCTGGCTCTCTACCAGGAACCTCCCACTCTGCCTGCCCTTCAAGAAGCTGAGCTCCCAAAATGTGGGGCCGTTCAAGGTTCTCCGGAGGTTCAACAAGGTGACATATAGGTTACAGCTTCCCAGTGACTACCCTATCTCACCTTCTTTTCTTGTCTCCCTTCTCAGGCCGGTGGTTCCTGGTCCCCTGGCTGATGCTGTCCCCAATGACACCCCTCTGCCCCCCCCCCCCCCCACGGATGTAAAGGGAGGTCCTGCCTATGCGGTCAGATCCCTACTGGACTCCCGATGTCGTGGGGTTCAGCTCCAGTACCTGGTGGACTGGGAGGGGTACGGCCCAGAGAGGCGGTGTTGGAGGACATTCTGGATCCCAACATTATCCGTGATTTCCATCTTCGCCACCCGGCCCGCTCCTTGTCCTCAGGCCGTCCTGCGGCTGGAGCCGTGCATCAGGGGGGTGGGGGTTACTGTCCCGTCTACTCCCGCTCCTCCCCTCCGGTGTTCGACGTTGCCGGTGAACTAACCACCGGTCCTGGCATTCATCATTAAGTGCATCTGCGCTTCATCAATAGGCACACCTGGACTCCTTTACCTCACTCATTACCTCCGCTTTATCTGGCACTCCCTTAGGTTAATTCCCCAGGCATTATTGACTAGGTGTTTCATGTCTGTACGCTACTCGTGTTTCTTGTATTGTTATGATTATTATTAAGCTCACCACCTGCACATGCTTCCCAACTCCCGGCATAAATGTTACTCAAGGATACTGATAAGACTATTCAAAGGGGGAAATATGTCAACAACTGTTCTATGGATGTGTGCGGGTGTATATGAATGGATATGTGAGGGAGGGTGTATATATATATATATATATATATATATATATATATATATATATATATATATATATATATACATAGGAGGATGTGAGAGAATTGGTGTGTGGATGAATAGGATACAGTGGGGCAAAAAAGTATTTAGTCAGCCACCAATTGTGCAAGTTCTCCCACTTAAAAAGATGAGAGAGGCCTGTAATTTTCATCATAGGTACACTTCAACTATGACAGACAAAATGAGGCAAAAAATCCAGAAAATCACATTGTAGGATTTTTAATGAATTTATTTGCAAATTATGGTGGAAAATAAGTATTTGGTCACCTACAAACAAGCAAGATTTCTGGCTCTCACAGACCTGTAAGTTATTCTTTAAGAGGCTCCTCTGTCCTCCACGCGTTACCTGTATTAATGGCACCTAGTTGAACTTGTTATCAGTATAAAAGACACCAGTCCGCAACCTCAAACAGTCACACTCCAAACTCCACTATGGCCAAGACCAAAGAGCTGTCAAAGGACACCAGAAACAAAATTGTAGACCTGCACCATGCTGGGAAGACTGAATATGCAATAGGTAAGCAGCTTGGTTTGAAGAAATCAACTGTGGGAACAATTATTAGGAAATGGAAGACATGCAAGACCACTGATAATCTCCCTCGATCTGGGGCTAAGATCTCACCCCGTAGGGTCAAAATGATCACAAAAATCCCAGAACCACACAGGGGGACCTAGTGAATGACCTGCAGAGAGCTGGGACCAACGTAACAAAGCCTACCATCAGTAACACACTACGCCGCCAGGGACTCAAATCCTGCAGTGCCAGACATGTCCCCCTGCTTAAGCCAGTACATGTCCAGGCCCGTCTGAAGTTTGCTAGAGAGCATTTGGAATATCCAGAAGAAAATTGGGAGAATGTCATATGGTCAGATGAAACCAAAATATAACTTTTTGGTAAAAACTCAACTCGTCGTGTTTGGAGGACAAAGAATGCTGAGTTGCATCCAAAGAACACCATACCTACTGTGAAGCATGGGGGTGGAGACATCATGCTTTGGGCTGTTTTTCTGCAAAGGGACCAGGACGACTGATCCGTGTAAAGGAAAGAATGAATGGGACCATGTATCGTGAGATTTTGAGTGAAAACCTCCTTCCATCAGCAAGGGCATTGAAGATGAAACGTGGCTGGGTCTTTCAGCATGACAATGATCCCAAACACACCGCCCGGACAACGAAAGAGTGGCTTTGTAAGAAGCATTTCAAGGTCCTGGAGTGGCCTAGCCAGTCTCCAGATCTCAACCCCATAGAAAATCTTTGGAGGGAGTTGAAAGTCCGTGTTGCCCAGCAACAGCCCTAAAACATCACTGCTCTAGGGGAGATCTGCATGGAGGAATGGGCCAAAATACCAGCAACAGTGTGTGAAAACCTTGTGAAGACTTACAGAAAACGTTTGTCATGCTGAAAGACCCAGCCACGTTTCATCTTCATCTCTGTCATTGCCAACAAAGGGTATATAACAAAGTATTGAGATAAACTTTTGTTATTGACCAAATACTTATTTTACACCATAATTTGCAAATAAATAAATAAAAAATCCTACAATGTGATTTCTGGAATTTTTTTCCTAATTTTGTCTGTCATAGTTGAAGTGCACCTATGATGAAAATTACAGGCCTCTCTCATCTTTTTAAGTGGGAGAACTTGCACAATTGGTGGCTGACTAAATACTTTTTTGCCCCACTGTATATGTTTTATGTGAATGGACAAGTAAGTCAATGTATGGATTGCTGTAAATGTGTCTGAGATGAGGAGAGGGTGGGAGAAGGGGAGGTTGGGATGAGTTTGACTTGAGTGGGGTAGGAAACCTAGGAAATAATTGTATTTATTTTCGTGACTTGCAAATCTGCTGTAAAATGAATGTGTTCTGGCCAGATTAGGAGAGGATGTCAAGTCATTATTATTCTGTGTTTGTCATTATAGCGAAGATCCAATGGTGGTTATTGGTGAGAGTGGAGATGGGCTCTATCTGACGGATTGGGGCGTGGTGGCTGGGAGGGCATCAGACGCTTCCCTGAAGTATATGTGGTGCCTCCACTCATCTCACTTCAATCTTTTGCTGGACCCACTCTCCTCAAGTAGAGCACCACTAGCCACTATACTTTAATTGAATTCAAAGTATTACAAACTGACCACAATACATAAGTGCTAGTTTTTCTCCAATGTGTTTATATTGAAAAAATCCACAGACTTTTGGTACATTAGGAGAGGAGTTAGAGCTTAAAATCTCTCTAAAAAAAAGTGTTTTTGTGTGTTCTCTGTTAAATGTTTGCTCAGCTTACATGTTAGGCGTTCTATAAATGTAATGTATACAATAACTATATATTTATACTATGACTCTCCCATATCAGTAGGATGTCCACCGCTCTCATATGACATGTCTGCTAAAATGTTTTATCTGGTTCTTCAGTGAAAGAAGGCTAACAAAATCCAACTAATTACATGGAATGTGCATGGGCTCCATGATGGCAAGAAAAAGCAAAGAGCTCTGGAACATTTAAAGAGGTCATCAGCAGATGTGGTTTTCCCGCAAAAGTTACATTTAAAAAAAATGTTAAATTTAATATTTAATGAGGAGCTTGGTTGGAGAGGCCTATGCTGCCACCTACTGTAGTAACATCAGAAGTGTAGGCATCCTGATAAATAAGAATAAACCCTTTCCCTTATATCCCAGCACATGGACCAAGAAGGCAGCTTTCTGTTTTTTAATTGTACCTTGGTGGGAAAAAACACATTTGATTTAATTGTAAATCCCACATGGGCAAATCTGGGGGGGTTTAGATATAATTCAAGCTATATTAGATCAATTCCAGACAGGAACTATTATCTTAGCAGGCGACCTAAAACATACATCCGGCAAGTTAGACAGACATAGCAATGAAGAGGGCAAATTCAAGAAAACTCTTAAGAGGCTGAAAAATGTAATCTTTACAAATAATTTTCAGGGCACCAGGAGGTTACCATTCCCAGCTCCTGGACAGTCTGTGGTGCAATGTAGCGTTGGTGGATGGAGCGAGACATGATGTCCCAGATGTGCTCAATTGGATTCAGGAGAAGTGTGAACCTGCTTTGATCTGTGAAGAGCACAGGGCGCCAGTGGCGAATTTGCCAATCTTGGTGTTCTCTGGCAAATGCCGTAATGCTGTAAGCACAACCCCCACCTGTGGACGTCGGGCCCTCATACCACCTCATGGAGTCTGTTTCTGACCGTTTGAGCAGACACATGCACATTTGTGGCCTGCTGGAGGTCATTTTGCAGGGCTCCTGCAGTGCTCCCCCGGCTTCTCCTTGCACAAAGGCGGAGGTAGCGGCCCTGCTGCTGGGTTGTTGCCCTCCTACGGCCTCCTCCACGTCTCCTGATGTACTGGCCTGTCTCCTGGTAGCGCCTCCATGCTCTGGACACTACGCTGACAGACACAGCAAACCTTCTTGCCACAGCTTGCATTGATGTGCCATCCTGGATGAGCTGCACTACCTGAGCCACTTGTGTGGGTTGTAGTCTCATGCTACCACTAGAGTGAAAGCACCGCCAGCATTCAAAAGTGACCAAAACATCAGCCAGGAAGAATAGGAACTGAGAAGTGGTCTGTGGTTATCACCTGCAGAACCACTCCTTTATTGGGGGTGTCTTGCTAATTGCCTATAATTTCCACCTGTTGTCTATTCCATTTGCACAACAGCATGTGAAATTTATT
This sequence comes from Oncorhynchus kisutch, assembly GCF_002021735.2. Classification (NCBI taxonomy): domain Eukaryota; kingdom Metazoa; phylum Chordata; class Actinopteri; order Salmoniformes; family Salmonidae; genus Oncorhynchus; species Oncorhynchus kisutch. The sequence continues at coordinate 41,152,065 of NC_034176.2, forward strand.
GTCAATCAGTGTTGCTTCCTAAGTGGACAGTTTGATTTCACAGAAGTGTGATTGACTTGGAGTTACATTGTGTTGTTTAAGTGTTCCCTTTGTTTTTTTGAGCAGTGTATTTTTAAATGCACTCTACAATTTATTGGGTTCAAAAGTCCATGACATAGTGATATTGGATCATTATCCTTTATTATGCTAAATTATACCAACAGAAAATACACTTATTGACAGAATATGGAGCATGAATATTAAATACGTAAATGAAAAAATGGACAGAGAAAAGCCAACCCCTGACATAATTTGGGATGCTTTTAAGGCATTGTATCAACTCACCACCGAAAGCTTTTATTTGCGATATAATGTTAAATGGACTAAAGAGGAACAATGGGTACATATTGAAAAAAACCACATGGGCCAAAGTCATATAAACCGTCAATGACATGGTAATAGGAAATACAGTTGTTTCTATGATAGAATTCAAAAGCAATTTTGTACTGACCAATGTAGACATTTTCAAATATATGCAACTCAAAAATTGTATTACTCAAAAATGAATTGCTCTCCCTTTATTTTGCCCTCAGTCATTAGGCAGAATTAAATGGAAACCAGGAAGGGTTTGGCGGAAAACTATGTTCACGGTGCCGCCCCTCTGCCTTAGTGGACCCCGGGTTGGGACGCACTGGACACCACTGAAGCTGGTGCCCCTCCTGGCCACAATAGGAACACAACCCCAGCTGTCTCTGGTGATGTCACTCTGCTGCGGAGAGGTGTGTGGCACCTACCTCCATGGGTTCAATCTCTGCCTCAGGACGGACAAAGGAGGAGGGTGAGGGAGGTGCCGGCGCTTCCGAATAAGTTTGCCCAGACGGATGGTCATTGCGATGAGTGCGTCCATAGAAAGATTCTCGTCCCAATACGCAAACTCCATTTGGACCTACTCGCGCACTCCTCTATTGAATATGATGCAGAACGCTGGTTCATTCCACCTGCTGGAGGCTGCCATGGTGCAGAAGGTGAGGGCGTACTCCGCAGCTGTCTGGGCACCCTTTTGAATTTGGAATAGTCACACTCCTCCATCTCTGCCCTCCGGTGGATGGTTGAAGACCGTCCCGAATAGAGCCATGAACCTCTCGTATGAACCCAGCTCCTCCTCTTTCCCAGACAACTGTAGCCCACTCCAACGCCCGCCCGGTTAGCAGGGAATTGACCGTGGCAACCTTGGACCTCTCGACGGTGGGGGCTCCCATCTGATGGGCAAAATAGAGGGAGTACTGGAGTAGGAAGCCACAGCTTCCCATTATACTTGTCTGGGAGGGACAGTTGGGTATCACCTCCCTGGACAGACTGCTGGGTTGGCTGGGGAGCTGGGACAACTCGTGGTAGGAGCCCCTCTGCTAGTTGGAGGTGAAACCTCGGGCGGTGGAGGACACGGAGGACCTCATCCATAGCCGCACCCAGTTGCGCCAGCTGATCGTGGTGTTGGCGGAGTAGGTGTCCCTGTCCACCGACCGTCTGGAAGATGTCTTTCTCTTCTGCTGCTTCCATAATAATTGAGGCAGTATTCTGTAAACATATGTGCTTTGTGTCAGGAAGCAGGTGCAGAAGTTAAGTTTAATGATAAGAGAAGGCAGATAAACAAAACAGGAGAAGTGTACTGAATGAGACAAGACTGAGGCTACTGAGGGTTAAATAAAGGGAGAGTAATCAAGGTGATGATGAGGTCCAGGTGTGCGTAATGATGGAGAGCAGGTGTGCGTAATGATGGTGCCAGGACTGGTGGTTAGTAGACCGATGACATCGAGCGCTGGAGTGTTAGCGGGAGTAGGCGTGACAATATGAGATATGAGGCAACATTTCATTCCAAAGTGGGAGGTTATACTCTCTCGCTTCAGCTCAAATAATGGCCGCCCTTGATTTAAAGAACGTTGAGCTTTTGTGTGGTTGTGTCATATTTCTGTGCGTATTTCTGTGCTTGCATTGATGCATGCTTCAAAACATGTACAAACTATGCATCCTAGAAGCGCCCACCATGCTCCGTTTCGCTTACTTTGATTTTAACTCATGCTCGGCGCATGGTAGTATGCACATTGAGAATCACCCACGTAATTGTGGTGTGTGTACCCCAACCAACTCATCCATACAGTGACCTCACCTAATGCCTCCACTCTGCAATGTTTGTAAACAGGCTTGACAGAGAATGAGGAGATGCTGGGGAGCGTGTGTGTGTCTACGTACCTATATAGAGTGTGTTCTCCAGCATGGAAAACCAACACTATCCTGTGGTTGTACCACTTCTTCACAGTTGCAGGTGTCGCCAATACATTGGAACAGTTAAGTCTGACTGACATTGTCACGCCCTCCCCGATGGTGAGCTAGACTGTATCAGGCCTCAAAGACTCACACAGAATAAAGAAGTTTATTGTATTTACGTTATTTAACACACTCAAAAATGTATGTAGTTTACTCTAGTACATTACTGTGTGCCAAAACAGGCAAGCAACACATTTTGACCACTACTGTATGAGAGAGAGCGAGAGAGCTGTCACACTGGGGGAAGAAGCGATATTGGAGGGATGAGAAGAAAAATGCAATCGTGGCCGAGACAGAAGTGTAACAGGCCAATTTGTCCCTTTGCAGAGGAGATAGGTTGGGCTTGGAGTAAGATAGCGCTGTGGAGTGGAGAAGGTATCAGTGGAAACTAAACTGACATACAGTAGGGAGAGGTGAGGGAGACAAGCTTCTAGTGGGTGTGGATTTTATAGAGATCAATGGTTTTACACTTTTACACCATTTATCAGATGTTCTTTAGCCATACAATGTGAACATAGAATTTGAAACAGCCATGCCTTCTTCCACAACCAGTGTTGGGAGTCTAGCAATCCTTTTGATTGACAGCTGGTGGACTGCAGAGGAGCTGGAGTCGAGTCACAGGTCGGGTCACGGGGTCAAGAGGTGAGACACGATAGAGGAAGAGAGAGGGATGGGGAAGAAGGGACCAGGAGCATTGACATGCAGTGGTAGGAGAGAGCATGCATGCGTATGATAGAGGAAGCGAGGGAGGGAGACAAGAACGAGGGCAGAAAGGTGAGGAGTGGAGAGACGACAGACGGACAGGCACACACACAGGCACACATACACACACAGAGAGACAGAGAGTGGAAACTGGGAGGGAGGGAGGGAGGGAGAGAGGAGGATAAGGAGGGAGGAGAGGGACACTGCTGATCCACAGATTTGACCTTGCAGACAGATTGTGTGTGTGTGTGTGTGTGTGTGTGTGTGTGTGTGTGTGAGAGAGAGAGAGAGTGAGTGAGTTTGTGTGCATGTGTTTAGCTGCCAGAGTGGGCAAGCTGTGTCCTATTTACCAGGCTGGAGCAGAGCCAGGATAATACACACCCAGTAGACAAGGGTCTCCATCAGTCAGACTACAGAGCAATGCTACATCTCTATTCTCTATCATCATCAACAGCTAGCATGTTTTAACCAACCTGTTAAGCATTACAACCATTGCCAAGTTGGGCACCGTGGTTAGTGAGTGCCAAATAGAGTGCCAAATAGACAAAGGGCTCGATTGAGTACATAGAGCATGGCATCTCCCCAATAACTAGTTGTTATATTATCCAATATGGACCAATAGTTGATTAGATGTGTACAGTTGTAATAGTATGTGATGCAGGCACATGTTTGTTCTCATATCTCATAGCCATCTACCAAAAGTGAATGACTCATATTTGATTGACTGTCTATAGTCACACGTTCAATAAAGATGTGCCCTGGTTTTGGGGTGTAAAAATAGTCTGTGTTGGCCCAAACATAATTAACACCATCGCTCATCACAGCTCCAATAACCGTCTGTCAGCCCATATGAGCAATCGCTCTTCAGCTGGTCCGACAGAGGAATATGGTTATTCCAAAGAACACTTCATCATCTTCATCATCCCACAGATATACTTCCTGCACGGTTCGGAGTCGCTGCCAAGCACTGCTCATTCGTTATTGGTCAGATAGACGTCTTCAAACTGTTTGTTTTTTTCTCACACGATGCAGCACTTGCAGAACAATTTTCATAGCTGGGTCAGCACACAATGCAATGTAAGTTTTGAAAATGGCAACTAGTGTTTGCATCGCCTGTGCAACACATTTAGCTGTTTACTTTCTCCCCTCTCTGCCTGCTCTCTCCCCACTTCCTCACTCGCTCTCCCTTTCTCTCATCTGACCCCATCGCTCTCTCTCTCTCTCTCTCTCTTTCCGTCTCCATGTACTCTAGTTAGTCTACAGTAGGCAATAAATTATATTAGGTAGAAGGGCCACAGAGTTCACTGCGCTATAAAGGCAGAGCCAACTTCTGGACAGACACTAAACTTTTCCCATTGCCCACGACTGCTCTGCCATCCCAGAGCATTCCGCTGGACTTCTACTGAGTTTTCACTTAGCCAGGAAAGTTCAGAGAGGCAACCACTTAGAATGGAGCAGCCCTGGCATTCCAGAGCTGAAAAAGCTACTGCCAAGATCACTGATTGAAACCTCCCTCAGCCTTTCTTTCACTAACTCTCTCCTCCCTCCCTCCCTCCTCCCTCTCCCCTCTTTCCACTCCCGGGACTCCCACAAATCAGCTCCCTAGAGAGAGGGGGGGGGGGGGTATAGAGGAGGGGAAGAGAGGAGGGGAAGAAATAGGTAGAGAGCAAAGGAGAGAGAGAGAGAGAGCGATAAGAATGGTCAAGTTCTTCTTCAGAATGTGGACGGTGCTTGGCACGCCCACAGCCCAAACAAGCCAATCCGATGGAGAGGGTGTTGTTGTTTTTTCTCTACGTCGGGCCCCTGTTGACCCGACATTAAACGCTACGGACTGAATTGCAAAAAGCTCCTAAACAACGTTTACCTCTTCACTCTCTAGTTATAGAATGCCAAGGGTCATCTATTTCTGCTGTTTAAATTGTTCCCGAGATTTGGGCCCTTATCTTGTTTCTAGGAACTCGAGAATGCCAGGATTGAACGGATAATCATTTATGCACTTGCAGATATGCAGTAAAGTGAGTAGCACTGACATGATGAGACAAATGCTATTATGCATAACATCAATGATCAACATGTTTCTCATCTCAAGTTGGTAAATTAAGGTTCTTTCATATGGGAACAAAGAGCTATTTCCTTAGCCGTTTGAGTCCACTGAATTGCCGTAGAGAAGAGTAGCTGATTGGGAGGCAGAGGGTCGCTGATTTGATCTTTTGTTCATAGCGGAGTCAAGTGCCAGCTCATGGATCGTCGTTATTACGACCTACATCATTCCTTCTGATTGGCCAACATGCATGAACGCGCACACAAATGACACCATCCAATTTTTTTCTATTGTCAAAGATTTATAATAAAAAATAATAAAAAATGGAACAACTTTGGCAGTTGTTCATTGAAGCTACAGTGTAATATCGGTTCTAGGAACAGATACACCCTTCCTTGAAAATGTCTGACTTTATTCACCTTATTCACTTTGTTTTTGCATTGCTGTCACTGTTAGTGTATTTTTTAATTTTTAATTTTACCTTTATTTAACCAGGAAAGTCAGTTAAGAACACATTCTTATTTTCAATGACGGCCTGGGAACAGTGGGTTAACTGCCTGTTCAGGGGCAGAACGACAGATTTGTACCTTGTCAGCTCGGGGGTTTGAACTCGCAACCTTCCGGTTACTAGTCCAATGCTCTAACCACTAGGCTACGCTGCCGCCCCGGCAACATCATGCTCTACCGTACACTGGTTTCCCTGTTCAGGTTGGTCTTTTTATTTTTTCAAGGTGATGTAACAGTTCCTGGCCATGGGATGAGTCATACAAATACCATTTTCACCTCCTTTCCTCCCAGTCATCAAAGCCCAAAAGTACATCTACCACAGTGTGTAGTTTCACTCTCTATCTCTTCCCCATCACCCACCCATATGGGCCCTCACCCTTCTCTCTCTCCCTTTATCCTGCTCCTGTTTCCACTTTTTCACTCTCTCTCTCTATCCTGCATTTATTTCCATCCCCATCATTTGGAGGCCTGAAGTGCAGCTCATATTAGCTACGGAAACCTTGGCCCTCTAGAGAGAGTTCTCTACAGGAATGATTTCACCTCTTGGTCAGGGGCGGGTGTGTGTGTATATCTTCCTTTCTGCCCATATATTCATTCAATTTCATAGTGCCAATAGAATGGGCAGCATGCTGAAAACATAAAAAGACCTTGAGTATGTTGCGAAGAGGGACCCTGGAAAGATACTGTATGTAAAGGTATTGTATTTGCACTTTATAATACAGCGCCCTCAAAGACTGTGTCAAGGTGCTTGATCGGTTCCTACCTACCTACAGACCCACAGGTTGTTTTCAGTGTGCACGCTAAGTCTTCCTCCCTTCCATGGCTAAATGAGAAAGACAATAAGTACTGTGTGCCTCTCGTTCCAATGGAGACCAGGGCCAATGGTTGCTTGATTGGAACCCTCGGCCCAACGTAATTTTAGGCATATGTGTGTGTGTGTGTGTGTGTGTGTGTGTGTGTGTGTGTGTGTGTGTGTGTGTGTGTGTGTGTGTGTGTGTGTGTGTGTGTGTGTGTGTGTGTGTGTGTGTGTGTGTGTGTGTGTGTGTGTGTGTGTGTGTGTGTGTGTGTGCCTGCCTCTCTGCTTTGGTCAGTGAAAGTGTGTGTGTGTGTGTGTGTGTGTGTGTGTGTGCCTGCCTCTCTGCTTTGGTCAGTGAAAGTGTGTGTGTGTGTGTGTGTGTGTGTGTGTGTGTGTGTGTGTGTGTGTGTGTGTGCCTGCCTCTCTGCTTTGGTCAGTGAAAGTGTGTGTGTGTGTGTGTGTGTGTGTGTGTGTGTGTGTGTGCCTGCCTCTCTGCTTTGGTCAGTGAAAGTGTGTGTGTGTGTGTGTGTGTGTGTGTGTGTGTGTGTGTGTGTGTGTGTGTGTGTGTGTGTGTGTGTGTGTGTGTGTGCCTGCCTCTCTGCTTTGGTCAGTGAAAGTGTGTGTGTGTGTGTGTGTGTGTGTGTGTGTGTGTGTGTGTGTGTGTGTGTGTGTGTGTGTGTGTGTGTGTGTGTGTGTGTGTGTGTGTGTGTGTGCCTGCCTCTCTGCTTTGGTCAGTGAAAGAAATCACTCCAGCTGCTGTATTTTCTCTCTCCTTGATTAATCTGCCTCCCTCTGACCTTCTATTCAAAGCCTCTAAAAGACACACAAACATTCGCACACTCAGACACACCCTCACACACACAACATGCATACACTACCACCTTCACAAGGTAGGAAAAAAAGTTATGCCCGTGCTGCAGACAGCTATATCGGTCCTCTAATATGTAACTGTTAAAGGCCCAGTGCACGAAAACCAAAACAGTGTATTATTATTCAAATTTTTCCGGTGGTGCTGCAGCACCCTAAGCACACCGACTTCCCGTGCTATGGCCACTGCACCACATTCCTGACCTCACATCACATGACACAAACTGGGGAAAACAGATCTTGAAACGGGTTTCTTCTCCTCTGTTAAGTTGTTGAATAACAGCGGTTAGTACGGAAATGGAAGCAAAGCAGCGTTTCATTGTGCTGGTTCCTGTTCTTTAAGCAGTGATTGAATGTTCCTGTCTCCTGCACAAAACCAGCCCCCACAGGAGATCTGGATGAAATGGCGTCAGTGTGTGCGTGTATGCTTGCAGTTCGGTCTGAGTGTGTGTAATTGGAATAAATGGTGTCTGAGGTCTCAACGCTAATCCGCTAAGGAGAAGCATGTGATGAGATGTGTCATGTTGGTCATGCTTGAGATAGAGGGAGAGGGGGGCAGGATGTAGGGAAGAGAGAGGAAGGACGTATCGAGGAGAGGGGAAGGACGTAGCGAAGAGAGGGGAAGGACGTAGCGAATAGAGAGGGAGGGGGGAAAGACATAGCAAAGAGAGAGGGAGGGGGGAAAGACATAGCGAAGAGAGAGGGGGGAAGACATAGCGAAGAGAGAGGGAGGGGGGAAAGACATAGCGAAGAGAGAGGGAGGGGGGAAAGACATAGCGAAGAGAGAGAGGGGGGGAAGACATAGCGAAGAGAGAGGGAGGGGGAAAGACATAGCGAAGAGGGGGGGGGAGACATAGCGAAGGGAGGGGGAAAGACGTAGCGAAGAGAGGGAGGGGGAAAGACGTAGCGAAGAGAGAGGGAGGGGGGAAAACGTAGCAAAGAAAGAGGGAGGGGGAAAGACATAGTGAAGAGAGAGGGAGGGGGGAAAGATGTAGCGAAGAGAGAGGGAGGGGGGGGAAATGTAGCGAAGAAAGAGGGAGGGGGAAAGACATAGCGAAGAGAGAGGGAGGGGGAATGACGTAGCGAAGAGAGAGGGAGGGGGGAAAAATGTAGCGAAGAAAGAGGGAGGGGGAAAGACATAGCGAAGAGAGAGGGAGGGGGGACAGATGTAGCGAAGAGAGAGGGGGGGGGGAAATGTAGCGAAGAGAGAGGGAGGGGGGGAAATGTAGCGAAGAGAGAGGGAGGGGGAAAGACATAGCGAAGAGAGAGGGAGGGGGAAAGACGTAGCGAAGAGAGAGGGAGGGGGGAAAGATGTAGCGAAGAGAGAGGGAGGGGGGGGGGGAAATGTAGCGAAGAAAGAGGGAGGGGGAAAGACATAGCGAAGAGAGAGGGAGGGGGAATGACGTAGCGAAGAGAGAGGGAGGGGGAAAGACGTAGTGAAGAGAGAGGGAGGGGGGAAAAATGTAGCGAAGAAAGAGGGAGGGGGAAAGACATAGCGAAGAGAGAGGGAGGGGGGAAAGACGTAGCGAAGAGAGAGGGAGGGGGTGAAATGTAGCGAAGAGAGAGGGAGGGGGGAAATGTAGCGAAGAGAGAGGGAGGGGGAAAGACATAGCGAAGAGAGAGGGAGGGGGAAAGACGTAGCGAAGAGAGAGGGAGGGGGGAAAGATGTAGCGAAGAGAGAGGGAGGGGGGAAAGACGTAGCAAAGAGAGAGGGAGGGGGGAAAGATGTAGCGAAGAGAGAGGGAGGGGGAAAGATGTAGCGAAGAGAGAGGGAGGGGGAAAGATGTAGCGAAGAGAGAGGGAGGGGGGAAAGACGTAGTGAAGAGAGAGGGAGGGGGGAAAGACGTAGTGAAGAGAGAGAGAGAGGGGGGAAAGACGTAGCGAAGAGAGAGGGAGGGGGGAAGGACGTAGCGAAGAGAGAGGGAGGGGGGAAGGACGTAGCGAAGAGAGAGCGAGGGGGGAAAGACGTAGCGAAGAGAGAGGGCGGGGGAAAGACGTAGCGAAGAGAGAGGGAGCTGTGAGATGTACTTTTTTTTCTTGTCTTTTTCTGCATTGGCTGCCTGCCCAGGAACAGCTTGATTCTCAGTGGTTCATCTGGCCATTTAGGATGTGTCAGAGGTCACTGGAGAGGGGATTGAGGAGGGAGAGGATAGAAAAGTGCCTGAGCGTCTTGTAAACTATTTCTGTTCCCTCTGTGGATTAGCTCTGTGTAATATGGTCTGTACATATAGGCATAACAATACCCTCCGAATAGATGTTTCACATTCTTCTGAGAGTGTTCAATAAATCCCCCTCTAGATTAGGGGCCTGATTAAACCATCCAATCTCACTCCTCACATTACAGAGAGCAGCTTTGATGTGATGGGTGCCATTGGATTGTATCTGCTCTTTCATCAACATTAAATACACTGAGAAAATTCAACCAAGTCAACAGAAATGAGTTAGTGTAGGGCAAAAATGTAGCCTCATGTAAATTTACCCAACACATGATATTTACATAGAGTTGTGTCTTAGTGTCACACTGAGGTTGGAATAATACTGTGGAATTGTGAGACTTAGGATACTGCCCTTTTCGTGTAAGAGTTTGAAAAGAACGCCAACAATATCAGCTTGTTTTGAATGGGTGACGTTTTGACCTGCCTGGTGACATCACCAGGTGATATAAGTTAATAGACCAATGGCAATGAGAGTTCTAAACCTCTCTGCTAATAACAGCTAGTTTTCAGGTTACACATCCCTCCCATAAGGCTCCTCTAATTAGGCACCTCACTCAGACCACTCCCAGACAGTCTTAGCAAAATAGCAGTCCTAGCTAAGAAGCTATTTTTGTTTCTTTTTGACAGTTTTATTGAAAACAATCACAGTAAGGTACTTAACTGTTACCCAGAAATGATTTCATATTCAGATAAAATGGCTGCATTGGAGCTTTAAGTTCCTTGAAACATGATAAAACAATGGAAAATATCAACTTTATCCTTATTCCTTCATTCAAACCCACACACACACACACGCACGCACTGAGTCCCAGCTCGGCTTTAATAAACCATGAAGGTTTTCACTTCACTTTATATGTCTGTGCCTCCAGTGGAATCCATCCACAAGACATTTGTTGTTTCTTTCTCTGGGAAATTGGGTTTGGTTAGAGTGCTTTTTGAAAGGGTGGTAATAAACGCGGGGTTTTAATGTTAAATGCCAGCCCTTTGCTCCAGGGAGGACTATTAGTTCTTAATAGGCATTTTGTTTAGAAATTCAATTTGATGGAAAAGCTTTATTTGTTTGAATAATGCGAACAGAGACTGAGAGACAGAGTGCTTGCTGTTTCTGTACTTCACAGGCTCTAGAGTGAAACGGCATTGTGTGTGTGTGTGTGTGTGTGTGTACTGTAGGTGTGTGTGTGTACTGTAGGTGTGTGTGTGTACTGTAGGCGTGTGTGTGTGTGTGTGTGTGTGTGTGTGTGTGTGTGTGTGTGTGTGTGTGTGTGTGTGTGTGTGTGTTTCTGTGTGTGTGTGTACTGTAGGTGTGTGTGTACTGTAGGTGTGTGTGTGTGTGTGTGTGTGTGTACTGTAGGTGTGTGTGTGTACTGTATGCGTGTGTGTGTGTGTTTCTGTGTGTGTGTGTACTGTAGGTGTGTGTGTACTGTAGGTGTGTGTGTGTGTGTGTACTGTAGGTGTGTGTGTGTACTGTAGGCGTGTGTGTGTGTGTGTGTTTCTGTGTGTGTGTGTACTGTAGGTGTGTGTGTACTGTAGGTGTACGCCATGCTCAAGAGTGAAAAGATGTTGTAATAAACATTCAACTGTGACCTCTATTATACCAAGGGAATTATACTGAAGACTAATAGGCAGACCTAGGCTTACACACAATAAAACCAGCAATCGAGAAAACATGAGATCTGATTTTGCGATCACATGACAAGTTTAGATTTATTTGTGTTATGCACAGTTTCGTATATCCTTTATAAAACAATATATACTTTATATCAGGGCTCTCCAACCCTGTTCCTGTAGGTTTTCACTCTAACCCCAGTTGTAACTAACCTGATTAATCTTATCAACTAGCTATTTATTAGAATCAGGTGCGCTAGATTAGGGTTGGAGTGAAGACCTACAGGACGGTAGCTCTCAGAGAACAGGGTTGGAGTGAAGACCTACAGGACGGTAGGTCTCAGAGAACAGGGTTGGAGTGAAGACCTACAAGACGATAGCTCTCAGAGAACAGGGTTGGAGTAAAGACCTACAGGACGGTAGCTCTCAGAGAACAGGGTTGGAGTGAAGACCTACAGGACGGTAGCTCTCAGAGAACAGGGTTAGTGAACCCTGCTTTAAAGGCACAGGAATGTATTTTTCCCCATTCTAGGCTGGTATGTACTCTCTTTCACCAGAGACTCTTAAAGTGGACTCTGTTGCTTGTCACTGAAACAATTTCAGTCTCTCGATGTGCAAAACTGATAGAGACATACCCTAAGCGACTTACAGCTGTAATCGCAGCAAAAGGTGGCGCTACAAAGTATTAACTTAAGGGGGCTGAATAATTTAGCACGCCCAATTTTTCAGTTTTTGATTTGTTAAAAAAGTTTGAAATATCCAATAAATGTCGTTCCACTTCATGATTGTGTCCCACTTGTTGTTGATTCTTCACCAAAAAATAGAGTTTTATATCTTTATGTTTGAAGCCTGAAATGTGGCAAAAGGTCGCAAAGTTCAAGGGGGCCGAATACTTTCGCAAGGCACTGTATATAAACTCGGCAAAAAAAGAAACGTCCCTTTTTCAGGACCCAGTCTTTCAGGGATAATTCGTAAAAATCCAAATAACTGTACAGATCTTCATTGTAAAGGGTTTCCCATGCTTGTTCAATGAACCATAGACATTAATGAACATGCACCTGTGGAACGGTCGTCAAGACACTAACAACTTACAGCCAAATCTAATTTTATTGGTCACATACACAGGGTTAGCAGATGTTAATGCGAGTGTAGCAAAATGCTTGTCCTTCCAGTTCCGACCGTACAGTAATATCTAACAAGTAATCTAACAAATTCACAACAACTACCTTATACACACAAGTGTAAAGGAATGAATAAGAAAAAATATGTTCATATAAATATATGGATGAGCGATGGGCGAACGGCATAGGCAAGATGCAGTAGATGGTATAGAGTACAGTATATCGAGATGAGTAATGTAGGGTATGTAAACATTATACAGTATAAAGTGGCATTGTTTAAAGTGACTAGTGATACATTTATTACATTCAATTTTTTATTATTAAAGTGGCTAGAGATTTGAGTCAGTATGTCGGCAGCAGCCACTCAATGTTAGTGATGGCTGTTTAACAGTCTGATGGCCTTGAGATAGAAGCTGTTTTTCAGTCTCTCGGTCCCAGCTTCGATGCACCTGTACTGACCTCGCCTTCTGGCTGATAACGGGGTGAACAGGCAGTGACTCGGGTGGTTGTTGTCCTTGATGATCTTTATGGCCTTCCACCACATCAGGGGGTGTAGATGTCCTGGAGGGCAGGTAGTTTGCCCCCAGTGATGCGTTGTCCAGATCTCACTCCCCTCTGGAAAGCCTTACGGTTGTGGGCGGAGCAGTTGCTGTACCAGGCGGTGATACAGCTCGACAGGATGCTCTCGATTGTGCATCTTTAAAAGTTTGTGAGTGTTGACAAGCCCAATTTCTTCAGCCTCCTGAGGTTGAAGAGGAGCTGTTGCACCTTCTTCACCACACTGTCTGTGTGGGTGGACCATTTCAGTTTGTCTGTGATGTGTACGCCGAGGAACTTAAAACGTTCCACCTTCTCCACTACTGTCCCATCGATGTGGATAGGGGGGTGCTCCCTGTTTCCTGAAGTCCACGATCATCTCCTTTGTTTTGTTGACGTTGAGTGTGAGGTTATTTTCCTGACACCACATTCCTAGGGCCCTCACCTCCTCCCTGTAAGCCGTCTCGTCATTGTTGGTAATCAAGCCTACCACTGTAGTGTCGTCTGAACTTGATGATTGAGTTGGAGGCGTGCATGACCACGCAGTCAGGGGTGAACAAGGGAGTACAGGAGAGGGCTGAGAACACACCCTTGTGGGGCCTCAGTGTTGAGGATCAGCAGGGTGGAGATGTTGTTTCCTACCCTCAACACCTGGGGGCGGCCTGTCAGAAAGTCCAGGACCCAGTTGCACAGGGTGGGCTCGAGACCCAGGGTCTCGAGCTTAATGACGAGTTTGGAGGGTACTATGGTGTTAAATGCTGAGCTGTAATCAATGAACAGCATTCTTACATAGGTATTTCTCTTGTCCAGATGGGTTAGGGCAGTGTGATTGCGATTGCGTCATCTGGTGACCTATTGGGGCGGTAAGAAAATTGGAGTGGGTCTAGGGTGTCAGGTAGGGTGGAGGTGATATGGTTCTTGACTAGTCTCTCAAAGCACTTCATGATGACGGAAGTGAGTGCTACGGGGCGATAGCCATTTAAGCTCAGTTACCTTAGCTTTTTTGGGAACAGGAACAATGGTGGCCCTCTTGAAGCATGTGGATACAGCAGACTGGGATAGGGATTGATTGAATATGTCCGTGAACACACCAGCCAGCTGGTCTGCACATGCTCTGAGGACGCGGCTGGGGAAGCTGTCTGGGCCTGCAGCCTTGTGAGGGTTAACACGTTTAAATGTTTTACTCACGTTTGCTGCAGTGAAGGAGAGCTCACCGGTTTTGGTAGCGAGGCGTGGCAGTGACACTGTATTGTCCTCAAAGCGAGCAAATAAGTTGTTTAGTTTGTCTGGGAGCAAGACATCGTTGCCCGTGACGGGGCTGGTTTTTCTTCTGTAATCCGTGATTGACTGTAGACCGTGCCACATACCTCTCATGTCTGAGCTGTTGAATTGTGACTCTACTTTGTCTCTATACTGACACTTACAGCTTGTTTGATTGCCTTGTGGAGGGAATAGCTACACTGTTTGTATTCGGTCATGTTTCTGGTCACCTTGCCCTGATTAAAAGCAGTGGTTTGCGCTTTCAGTTTTGCTGAAAGCTGCCATCAATCCACGGTTTCTGGTTGGGGAATGTTTTAATAGACGCTTTTGGTACAACATCGCTGATGCACTTGCTAATGAACTCGCTCACCGAATCAGCGTATTCGTCCACGTTGTTGTTCGACGCTATGCGGAACATATCCCAGTCCACGTGATCGACGCAATCTTGAAGCGTGGAATCCGATTGGTCGGACCAGCATTGAAGAGACCTGAGCACGGGTGCTTCCTGTTTTAGTTTCTGTCTATAGGCTGGGAGCAACAAAATGGAGTCGTGGTCAGCTTTTCCAAAAGGAGGGCAGGGGTGGGCCTTATATGCGTTGTGGAAGTTAGAATAACAATGATCCAAGGTTTTGCCAGCCGGGTTGCGCAATCGATATGCTGATAAAATATAGGGAGCCTTGTTGTCAATAAAATACTTTGACACTCAGCTTTTATTTCTTTCATCACATTCCCAGTGGATCAGAAGTTTACATACACTCAATTAATATTTGGTAACATTGCCTTTAAATTGTTTAACTTGGGTCAAACGTTTCGGGTGGCCTTCCACAACCTTCCCACAATAAGTTGGGTGAATTTTGGCTCATTCTTCCTGACAGAGCTGGTGTAACTGAGTCAGGTTTGTAGGCCTCCTTGCTCGCACACGCTTTTTCAGTTCTGCCCACACATTTTCTATAGGATGGAGTTCAGGGCTTTGTGAAGGCCACTCCAATACCTTGACTTTGTTGTCCTTAAGCCATTTTGCCACAACTTTGGAAGTATGCTTGGGGTCATTGTGCATTTGGAAGACCCATTTGCGACCAAGCTTTAACTTCCTGACGGATGTCTTGAGATGTTGCTTCAATATATCCTCATAAATTTCCATCCTCATGATGCCATC
The DNA here is from genome assembly GCF_002021735.2 of Oncorhynchus kisutch. NCBI lineage: Eukaryota > Metazoa > Chordata > Actinopteri > Salmoniformes > Salmonidae > Oncorhynchus > Oncorhynchus kisutch. The sequence goes on from NC_034176.2 coordinate 41,167,174, forward strand.
TATTTTGTGAAGTGCACCAGTCCCTCCTGCAGCAAAGCACCCCCAGAACATGATGCTACCACCCCCATGAATCACGGTTGGGATGGTCTTCTTCGGCTTGCATTATGGCCAAACAGTTCTATTTTTGTTTCATCAGACCAGAGGACATTTCTCCAAAAAGTACGATCTTTGTCCCCATGTGCAGTTGCAAACCGTAGTCTGTCTTTTTTATGGAGGTTTTGGAGCAGTGGCTTCTTCCTTGCTGAGCGGCCTTTCAGGTTATGTCGATATAGGACTTGTTTTACTGTGGATATAGATACTTTTGTACCTGTTTCCTCCAGCGTCTTCAGAAGGTCCTTTGCTGTTGTTCCTGGATTGATTTGCACTTTTCACACCAAAGTACGTTCATCTCTACGAGACAGAACGCATCTCCTTCCTGAGCGGTATGACGGTTGCGTGGTCCCATGGTGTTTATACTTGCGTACTATTGTTTGGACAGATGAACGTGGTACCTTCAGGCGTTTGGAAATTGCTCCTAAGGATGAACCAGACTTGTGGAGGTTTACAATTTTTTTCTGAGGTCTTGGCTGATTTCTTGTGATTTTCCCATGATGTCAAGCAAAGAGGCACTGAGTTTGAAGGTAGGCCTTGAAATACATCCACAGGTACACCTCCAATTGACTCAAATTATGTCAATTAGCTTATCAGAAGCTTGTAAAGCCATGTCATCATTTTCTGGAATATTCCAAGCTGTTTAAAGGCACAGTCAACTTAGTGTATGTAAACTTCTGACCCACTGGAATTGTGATACAGTGAATTATAAGTGAAATAATCTGTCTGTATAAACAATTGTTGGAAAAATTACTTGTGTCATGTACAAAGTAGATGTCCTAACAGACTTGCCAAAATTGTAGTTTGTTAACAAGAAATGTGTGGAGTGGTTGAAAAATGAGTTTTAATGACTCCAACCTAATTGTATGTAAACTTCCGACTTCAACTGTATATACATTAGCAAAAATGAATAAAAACCTGTTTTTACTTTGTCATTATGGGGTATTGTGTGTTGATTAATGAGGGGAAAAAACAATTTAATACATTTCAGAATAAGGCTGTAACGTAAAAAATGTGGAAAAAGTTAATAATTTGCAAATAAATTCATAAAAAATCCTACAAAGTGATTTTCTGGATTTTTTTTCCTCATTTTGTCTGTCATAGTTGAAGTGTACCTATGATGAAAATTACAGGCCTCTCTCATCTTTTTAAGTGGGAAAACTTGCACAATTGGTGGCTGACTAAATACTTTCTTGCCCCACTGTACTTGTAGTTTATGAAGCATGTGACAAACAACATTTGCTTTTGAGGTTAGGTTAGTCCTATAATACATCTATAATACAACACTCAATGCCAAAGAGATGAGAGCACATATATCTACTGGAGTTTAGAGACAAAATAAAATGTCACACCTAAAATGATTTTGTCACTCACCCGCAGAGGAGAGAAAGAAAGGAAGGAGGGATTGAAAAAAAAGATGTATTAAACAAGTGTGACTCTCCTGTTGTTTTTGAATGGCATGAGCTATCCCTGGGGGTTAGCTTGGGAGCGTGTGGGTGGTGAAACTGCCTCCGTGATAAGGTGCTGTTCTGTGATCGCTATTTAAGAGAAACCAATTGAACTCAACGGGAACTGTCGTCCATTTTAACCTGCCTATGTCCCTGCTCACAGGAAATCAGTGATAGCTAAATCCCCATAGCGTTGAGATCGGAAGTAACTAGATAGTACATTTTGTTTCCTACTTGAGGGTCAAGATTTAGGGTTAGTGGTTGAAATTGTGGTATGCGGTAAGAAAGCATTGTAGTTATATCTGCTCCTTCATGGCTAGATGGTGAAGACCAGGACTAAACCATTATTTAAATGAAGATTCACCATATTGAGCAATCCTTTTAGTCCAGGACTAGGCTTAATCTGTGTCAAGGAAACCAGCCCATAGATTCACAGTGGATGAAGTAAATAAGTGGATGGTAAATGAAGCACCATGAACACCCTGAGGCTCAGCACAGCCTCTAATTAGCACGGGCATGTTTATGGGCTCCTAGGCAGCTCTTCAATGGAGCACGGACAGCCAGCTAACTCCCTCTTTCTCTTTCTTTCTCTCTCTCTCTCTCTCTCTCTCTCTCTCTCTCTTTCTCTCTGTCTTTCTCTCTGTTACATATTTAGCATAGTTTAGGTCTATACAGTACCAGTCAAAAGCTTTGACACACCTACTCATTCCAGGATTTTTAGAGAATGCGAAGAGTTTGCAAAGCTGTCATCAAGGCAAAGGGTGGCTACTTTGAAGAATCTCATAAAAATATATTTTGATTTGTTTTGACACTTTTTTGGTTACTACAAGATTCCATATGTGTTATTTCATAGTTTTGATGTCTTCGTTATTACTCTACAATGTAGATAATAGTCCAAATAAATAAAAACTCTTGAATGAGTAGGTGTGTCCAAACCTGTGACTGGTACTGTACGTCCATACCCCGGCATGGTATATTGACCCGGGCACCGCCGAAGTGTTCGGCATCTGTCAACAGCCAGACCAAAACTGTGATACGAGAGGTCTCACCAAGAAACCACACCCCCCCCCACATCCATCCCTGGAGAAAGATTATAATATATATTTTTTGACAAGCGGAAACAGCTGTGTCCATGCACTCTGTTTGATTAGCTGCTGATGTTATTGATGGTATTGATAGTGTGCCTTAGACTAGGGCGTCTCAGTCTGGTAGTCATATGGGACCTGGGTCATTGATGTCTCTTCATGGCCTGTAGGACCGGTAACATCAAATAAAAGCCCCGTAACTACAGAAAGCATGGCCACTCATCCCTATAGATCTGAAAAGACCGCATTTGGTCCATCGATCTTATCCAGATATCTATACTTGAGATCAGGGGTGTCAAACTGCAGTCCTAAAGGGCCACGGCGTCTGCTGGCTTTCCTCTCTCCCTCCGGCGCTATATTGATTACTTGCCACTGATTGGCTAGTGTCTACACTCCTGGTTTCTAGGGTCTAAATCAGGCCAAACAGGTCTAGAGTGATACAAGTCAGTATTTGACGTCCATCCATGTCTAAGGATGTCGGGAGATGAAGTGGAAACTGGCCACTAGGGGCAACGGTGAACGGTGGTTTTGCTCAGATCTTATGGATACGTATGGCCAATGGGTGTAAGCATCTGCCTCTGATTCATAAGGTTGCAAGTTCAAATCCAGTGATAGAAAGTTGTTATTGAGATTTTTGTTTTAAGCCTATCCCAAACCTTAACCCTTACCTTAACCCTTACCTTAACCGTTTGAAGTTAATAACTGAACTTAACCCTAACGTTAAAAATATAGTTAAGGCCTAAACTTAACCTTAACACTTTGAAATGTGTCGTTTGAGAAACATGGATGAATGTCTAATTCTGACGTGAGACTGTGAGAGCTGGTTGAATCAAGTACCAATCAAAATGAGAGAATGAAACCCTTTCTGTGGCCCTCCAGTTGTTGAGTTGGAGCCCCCTGCTTTAAATTCTCAAGTGCTTAATACGCCACCAATGAAATCAATATTATCCACGTCTGTGATGTGAATATGGGTCTGTATGCTTTTTTCTTTTCAGGTAAAGTGCATCACTTTTTAATGTATTTGCATCCAACCCAAATTCATGTACCGACATGCTTTTATTTCAATTGAATATCTGGATACATCAACTCAACATTTTAAGCATTATTTATTGTAGCATAACGCCCATCATATTCCTGGCTTATGATATTTATGCTGCGTGTGGCGTATAATCAATACCATCTAAATAAACTTGAGTGGTGTGGAAATGTGTGTGTTCTGGAGGAGAATCATTCATCCAGCCATTTTAGGCCCATAGGCAGGCAGTCAGTCTCTCAAACGACCGGCCGTCACCTGACCATTAATATAAAATAGTGTCCTTCTAGTCTAGTGACACTTATGCTGTTTTGTCATTGATTTTCATAAGTAGAATAAAAGTACTGGACACCAGCCAGATTGCTATTAGATGCATAACTTTTGCAAGTTGCAACATCGTCAGTCTATTTTTGGAAGTTGTGTGTGTGTGTGTGTGTGTGTGTGTGTGTGTGTGTGTGTGTGTGTGTGTGTGTGTGTGTGTGTGTGTGTGTGTGTGTGTGTGTGTGTGTGTGTGTGTGTGTGTGTGTGTGTGTGTGTGTGTGTGTGTGTGTGTGTGTGTGTGTGTGTGTGTGTGTGTGTGCGTGCGTGCGTGCGTGCGTGCGTGTGTGTGCGTATAGGCTGACAGTCATGAGTTCAGTAGCATGCTGTCTGTACAGGCCAGAGATGAGATGACGGGTCTCATAGGAACCCTTCAAGACCATATTAATGACCACGGACACACACACACACACACAGTCCGTGATGCATAGCTCAGTAATATGCCTCTCTCAGTGCTCTGTCATGAGAGATGAGGACCAGAGAACAAACAGGGCAATTTTATAATCCCCTCAAACCTCCACGGGCTTACCCTGCTCTCTCCATCTTCTCCTCTGTCCACCCCACTATCATTCTCTCCCATCTCTTCCTGTTGTTCTCGTTTCTCCTCCCTCTCTGCTATTCTCTGCTACACTCTTTTTTCCCCCTTCCTCTCTCCTGCTCCCTCCACCCCCCCCCCCCCTGCCTCTCTTCCTCCTCTTTTTTCTCTCCTTGTCTCTCGCGCTCCCTCTTTTCCCGCTTCCTTTACGTCTCTCGCCTTCTCGTGACCTCTCCTGCGTTCTCATTCCATCCTGCTTTCCTTCCTCCTCCCTGTGCTGGGAGAGGAGAGAGAGAGAACAGGAGAAACAGTCTCTCCTCTGGTCTGTTTCACACCAAACCTGTGATTAGCTGCAGTCCGCCGCTCTCTCCTCCTGACCCCATCCGCCTCTCCTTCTGCGTTCTTTTCTTCCCCCTTTTTCTTTTTCTTTCTCTCATTAGCAGGCCTTTAACACTGCAGACCACTTTTCTATAACCTCAACAGACACACACACACACACACACACTTGGAACACCTCTTAAGAAACACAGAGGACATGCACAGCTGGGTAGCATCTGTATGTCGTACAGGGGTTGAACTAAAGGCTACTCAGACGGGCCAGTGATCCCATCCTCTACACTAAGCAGGAAATAGCAATGTTCTTGGCATGAACTTCATGTGGTTGAAATTGGTTAATTCGGATGGAATCCCAGTGTAGAACACAACCAGAGAGCGGGCCATCGCGACTGAGAATCATTCATCCGTTCTGCTACTGCTCTCTCCACCACTCCACCTCTCTTTCTCTCTCTCTCTCTTTCTCTTTCAATTTCTCTCTCCTCTCTCTCTCTCTCTCTCTCTCTCTCTCTCTCTCGCTTCCTCTTCCAGTTTCTCTCTCCTGTCTCCTCCTCTCTCTCAGGGGCAGATACCGCACAGTGGGAAACAGGTCGTAAAATTAGACCCAGAAACTAAGAGCACATCTTGCTGTGACATATACAGGCTCATTTTACAACCAGCTTATGAAATCTTTGCCCTTTTACACGGTTTCTTTATGTCTTCACTCAGTCTCAAACTGGCGACTGGTTTAAAATGCCTTGTTAGACCAAGAGGTTAAAGAGGTATGTTCTGACGGTTCTCTCTCTCTCTGTGTGTGTGTGTGTGTGTGTTGGTATAATATTTCTAATTGAAGTAGTAGGTGTTTAAAGTAGGACATGTTGTCAAAGGGCAGAATGTGCTAAACATAATAGACTGTGAAACATACCACTGCGCCCTCAAAACACTCCACTCAGAGCAAAGGGACTTTTTATTTGACTTGCATCTCCCCTGTTTTCACTTTCCCAGCAATGTGTGTGTGTGAGAGAGATTTACACATGTGTAGAGTAGCGGGGTAACAGGCACTTAAGCTTGGGCATGGGGAGTGAAAGGGCAGGACCTCCTCTCGTTAACTTTCTAAAACACTCCGACAATCAATGCCCCTTCCTGTAAACCTCCTCGGTCTATCTCTCACTCTTTTGCGCTCTCTCTCTCTCTCTCTCTCTCTCTCTCTCTCTCTCTCTTACTGTCTCGCTTTCTCTCTCGCACGCGACCACGTACTCCTCCAATATCCTCCCACCGCCGATCCAAGTGTTTTGTGACATTGAAATTAGGAAGGTTTGAGTCTCAGTATTTGATTTATTTAACAGCCCATGGTCATGACCTGGTTTTAATTGGTAACGTGTGTTTTTCACGTGTCTGGTAAATCTATTCATGAGTTTGAATTTGAATGTAACGTTTTAATGGGGTTTGGCAAAACTCATCCATCTGCATCTAAAAAAGCCTGTTTACATAGAACATGACATGTTGTAATTTAGAAATGGCCGTACTGTAGCTTTAACAATGAGAGCGTCTTATTATTCTCTGGTCAATCCCGTCGTTTGCATAATGTTACATCACAGTTTGTTAATATCAATGTATTTTAGAACTTCTGACGGACATGCACACATGTTCGGAAAGTTGAGTGTATCTACTACACACACACACACACACACACACAAAACAAGACGTCTTCTTCATTGAATCCCACCTCTCTGGTAACTGACACCGTATTTAAATGAAGATATTTGCCCGTTGATTTAACAAGACCGCAGTGATTAATCTTCTACAATGTCATGACGGTGGAGTAGTAAATCTAAATTAGTCCCCACAACAAACGCTACAGCTGGACATTAATTCCGCATTAGAAACATCTGAAAACTAAGGCTAATCAAGGCAGGGGACACTGGAGTTCACATGAGCCACAATGTTCACAACCCGCACATCATCAATCAGCTGGAGGGGGGGGGGGGGTGAGTGAGAGAGAGAAAAAGGTTCTGTTGATCTGAAAATAACTATATGAATGTTGGGACAAAGCTAAGGAACTTAAACTCTCTCTGCAGTTCATTTTTCTAATGGGAGCCAACGTTCTTAATCAGATGTTAATCCCTTAATCAGATAAGAGAACCCTGCTTTATGAAGTTTAAAATTGGCACACACACACACACACACATACTCACACACAGGATTACACACACACACTTAAAGGTGGTGAGTGATCCTTTAGGGACAGCTGATTAATAAGTCCAGTCGTGATGCAATCTCCATCTTTATTAAAATGTTGAAAGCTAAGAGGTGCATATCTGCACACACACTGGACTGACTTACTGACCACACAAATGGGGGGGGGGGGAGAGAGAGGGAGGGAGAATAGGAAGATAGGAGCAATGTTGGCCCAAGAATAATGAACAAAACGAGTGCAGATGGCCATAGCAGATGGTTTCATTTCTGCCCCTCCATTGATGGGAGGCCCAGGGCTGCCACTGGGGCTTATGGGTAATGGATATTACATCGCTGAGCCCAGTGCCCATCCTCTGGACAGAGAGGAGGTGGATGAAGTCACCTATTCATGAGTTGCACCCCCATTACTTGGTCACGTCACACCATTAAGAACATTCTAAAGACACCTCAGCCATACTGACTCCCAAGATGGTGCCCAGTCATTCTGAACGGGGGCTAATGACTTTTTAGTCTAAATTAGACTATAGTGGCCTGGAAATACAATGACATTGCTAGAAGTAGGCAAATAATTTGTAGGAAACAACTTTGCCATCATTATGACATTTAGCTAGCAAGGTTTGTCAAAATGACCTAGCAATGCAAACGTTAGCTAGCAAACTTTGTCAAAATGACCTAGCAATGCTAATGTTAGCTAGCAATAATGCTTCCCTCAATCTTAGCGAGCAAGCTAACGTTATACAAAAGATTTTCCTACTAATTATTTGCCTCCTTTAGAAATGTCATTGTATTGTAATCTTCATCAACGTCAATTGACAACATATTGAGTAGAGAAAAAAAATAATGTGACGAAATGTGTAACCCATGAATAGACACTAATTCAAGATCAGTTTAGCAACTTCCCTCCTCATGGTTTATGTGAGAATTTACAGAGGGTTTGCTGATTCTAGATTTGTGCATGGGAATTTCTACATGGAGCTGAGAATGAGTGGTGTCGAAACTGCCATTGATACAAAGGGATCGATGAAGATGATGTCAATTGCAAACTATATATAAATGTCAAAACTCTAAATCTGTACTTACAATAGATTGATTCTGTCTACAGCAACATAATAGTTCCCAACTCAATAGATTGTGTGTGTGTGCGTGTGTGTGTTCACTGGCAATGGTTTGTATGCAAAGGGCCGTGCACAGACCTTTCAAGTGCCATAATTGACTTACATAATTCAAATCTTGAAATTCATAACATACCAAATGCCTCTGTGGTGAACATTTAAAACAAAAATTGCATAGGCCTATTTATTTCTGCAACAACACACTCACTGATAACAAACTGTAAGCAAGCTGGTTAGAGTGCCTCCTAAACACATGATTGACATTGGCGAAAGAGGGTGGCCTATCAGCTGATCATTGGCGTTGATGATTGATGTGAATCAATAGCTAGCTCGATTTCTTTCACTGATTGTCATTTATCTTCAATGCTTGTATCAAATAATAACTGCATAATATAATATTCATAATTGTCTAACTCATGGCTGGCAGGTGATTGGCTTGTGTGGATATTGTAGTATATGGTGGTTAGCTGTGTCCTGACATACATGTGCATCTTTCTGCCTCTCTCTGCTGCATGTACTGTATCAGTCAACCAGACCTAATATTGATGATGATGTAGGTCAAATGCAGTGCTATCAAGTGTAAATCAAATGTTATGCTGCTGTGGCAGTACTGTTGATATTTAAACTAGGCAGCTGGCTACGCAACACTCGACCAGTGACCCCATCTCTCAAGCCATGCATGTTTGGATACAGGACACGACTTGGAGGAGGTTGGTTCTGAACAATGACAAAAAATGTATACAAAAAAATATTTTTTTCCCCTGTCATTGCACATGCCTGTGTATGCAGGATAAAGCACGTGCCTGTGTATGCAGGATAAAGCACGTGCCTGTGTATGCAGGATAAAGCACGTGCCTGTGTATGCAGGATAAAGCATGTGCCTGTGTATGCAGGATAAAGCATGTGCCTGTGTATGCAGGATAAAGCATGTGCCTGTGTATGCAGGATAAAGCATGTGCCTGTGTATGCAGGATAAAGCACGTGCCTGTGTATGCAGGATAAAGCACTTGCCTGTGTATGCAGGATAAAGCACTTGCCTGTGTATGCAGGATAAAGCACTTGCCTGTGTATGCAGGATAAAGCACATGCCTGTGTATGCAGGATAAAGCACGTGCCTGTGTATGCAGGATAAAGCACTTGCCTGTGTATGCAGGATAAAGCACTTGCCTGTGTATGCAGGATAAAGCACATGCCTGTGTATGCAGGATAAAGCACTTGCCTGTGTATGCAGGATAAAGCACTTGCCTGTGTATGCAGGATAAAGCACTTGCCTGTGTATGCAGGATAAAGCACTTGCCTGTGTATGCAGGATAAAGCACTTGCCTGTGTATGCAGGATAAAGCATATGTCTGTGTTTGCAGGAGAAATACTATTTTCAGAGCAACACAGCTGTAATTAGAGCTTTGATTTGAATGTCATACCTTATGCTGGATTTATGAACACACACACACACACACACACACACACACACACACACACACACACACACACACACACACACACACACACACACACACACACACACACACACACACACACACACACACACACACACACACACACACACACAGAGAGAGCTTAAAATAGCATTTGAACAAATTCAGGACCTGGAAAAAGTACTGACTTCCAAAAATAAATCAATGTTTTCCTACCTTTTCAGGACATACAGTTGAAATATTAGGACATTGGGGTCCTGATAATGTAGGAAATCAAGCACACACATACAGAGCTTTTTCCTCCCAATGTGCTAGTGGAGCCATTCCTCCTGCTCTCCCAAAGACAGCCCAGCAATTTGCCTTAATCCATATTGACTGGTCCTGAATGACCTCATTCCATAGGGTCCAGGACTAGGGATTTACTCGGAGACAGCCAATCTAAACAACCTGATATAACTTCTACCCCGTGTGTGTGTGCATGGGTTTGGCGTGTGTGTGTGTGTGTGACTAAAGCTTGTCCGTATCAGTCTTTGACATGATAAATGATGCTGGGATGTGAAGTCTAAGATAAGCCAACCCACAATGAGTCCCAAGGTGGCTGAGTGGAGACGTGAACGCCTCTTTCTCACAATCATTTGTTAGTTCAACCTACACAGGGTCGTCAATGCTAGCACAAGCATATATTTTAACTGTTTGTTCAATTGTGCAATAGAGGTAAGAAAAATCCCTCCTCTTAAACCAGAGGCTGTAAAAACATCCACACACAGACAGAGGGGAAAATCATTAGGTGGAGGAGGCCAGCTCACAAACAAATCCTTTCTCGCCTGCAGACAGTTTCTCTCGCTTTTGTGTGTGTCCATGTCAGTGTGTGTGGGTTTTTATACCACCAGCTTTGTACATTTTTATTCCTTTTCTTAATTAATGGTGTGCCTCTGGGATTACTGTGTGGTGTGTATCTTCACTGTCTATCCCTGTGTCTCCCCCGCCACTAAGCTGGGTGTGAGAGAGCTTATATACACACACACACACTCAAACACCTACACACAGGTACACCCGCGCACACTACACTGTACACGCAAGCAATGTGCAGCATGTAAACACACAGATGTTTACCTGTAACCTGAGTCCTCACAGGGTAACAGCTAAAAAAGAAGGCCACTCTTTGAGAGATGACCATGTAACTAACCAGCCCAAATGCCGTAGCCATATATAGCAATACAGCATATCATATCCTCAATGATCAATGCTAGGATTCTGTTCATTTTTTAAGACAAGAGACCACATCCTCACCCCCCCCCATCCTTCCTGAGCTACAATGCATTGTCAATTAAGCCCCCGTTATTGTCTAACCTTTCAGCGTCCTTTGTTAGCCTGCCACGACGGTGACCTTTTTAGCCACTGCTCCCTTGTTGCTGTCTAACTTTTCCCACAAACGCTTTTCAATCTGTCGTCGGCTATACAACCACAGGCAAATTATGTGGAAAGGGTTTTTGGTGGGGTTTCTGCCCCTGTAATCCCCACGGTCTGATTCACTAGACTATAGAAAGTGTATTAATAATAACCTGTACATGCACACGCACGCGCTCACACAAAGGTTTTTCCCCCAGAGCTATTGAGATGCGTGTGTTTTAATTTGGGTGTTTCACAAGAGAGCCAGCAAAGCCACTGCATTAGAGTGGAGACCGCCATTCCTCTATGCATTGCCTCTTTCACTCACCCCATCCTGTCCTGCCTACATCACAAGGGATCCCTGATTTAAGAGCGTTGGGCCCATAACCTAAACGTCGCCGGTTCGAATCCCTGAGCAGACTGTATGAAAATCTGTATATGTGTCTTGAGCAAGGCACTTGGCCCGGGCTGCTCCTGTAAGTCGCTCTGAATAAGAGCGTCTGCTAAATGACTCAAATGTAAATGTAAATACCTTGTACACACACACTCACACACACATAAAGGCATAAATTAGCACAAAAATGAACACACACACACACGGGCCTTTGGATTACCGTGAGGAGAATACTAGCTGATTCAAGTTCATTCTAGCAAAGCAACATTAGACAGGCCATGCTGACATGCCATTGTTTCACATGCCATTGTTTAAATCTCTCTTAGGTTTGTCGGACCGTGAACAGTCTCTGTGGCTTAGGCCTGTGAGTAGGGAGAGAAAAGTCAGCCTACACATGGAACGTAGCTACTGTAGCTGACACAGCAATGGATGACAGCAATATTGGACTTACAAATCACAGTTATGAGAATAATAGAGCTATATAGTTTTCATATTTGGTTATAAAGTCATAAGATTGTCCAACAGCAATATTTTGATTGTGTAAATAGAAACACTCCATCTCTCCCTTGCTCCCCATATTCTTCTCCCACACTCCCCCCTCCCTCTTTCTCTCAAGCGCCTTCGTTCCTCCTCTCCCTCTTTCCCTCTCGCTCGCCAGCTCCCCATCACCCAGAGGGTCTTGTACAAGCGTGTTGAACCCATCAGAGGGCTGTCATCACTGCCTGTGTTCCTGCATCACCCATGGCAGGTGGTCCTCTGTGCTGCCTGTCTGACTGCCTGTCTGTGTGTCTGGCCTTGGGAGAGAGAGAATGCTTTTGCATACTTCACACAACTGTGTCAATGAGCGAGTAGGGGCATGTTCACAATCATTTATCAATGTTTCCTCAACATGATTCACACCCCCAGTTTCATCCTGTTCCCTGTGGATGTAATTGTGATTGACACAAAGTGTGGAGATGTGGTGAGAATGTGTTTCGTCTTTCAGCTCCTATGATGTGAATCATATCATACTCGTGAAGACGTGAATCATGCCTGTATGTAGATTGGGGAATATACTGTGTTCCCTTGCAAGTCTATGTAAATATCCTGTTCTGTACGGGGAATATATAATTTATTTACCAAAACATGACTGATGCACTTCCACATACAGTATACTGTAAATGTCCTCTGAGGCACAAATCATGCCACAGAAATGCATGTTAGTTGCACATGTCTGTTTATGTAGCTATCAAAGTATGTATTGTATATTAGCCAACCATTTGCTTTTTAGTAATGTAATTGTAGGGTATATTTAAATATCCTGCACAGGGGATGTACTGTATATCAGCGGATGTACAATGCCACAGAAAGTTATTTACTCATGCATGTATTTACAGGTAGATGGAGACATATGTTGTTGAGATGGTAAGCCTATGTGAACCCATCCACACAAAAACAGACAGTTGACTTTACTCGTGAGAAAAATGTCCATGTTATTTACTGTGAATCGTCACTTTAACCATGCTAGTGTATGTACTTGAACCATTGATATTGTGTTACATCTCCACATTAAATGTGATTTGTACATGTATAGATCCATACTATGATTTATACACCACTGGGGTTGAAATTCTGTTGATTGGTCAGAATTCTGTTGATTTAAGTATAGGGTAATGTGAATCGGAGGGGAGATCAAAATGGCCGCCAAGGTGTGAGAACCAATGCATGAAACGTTTGTTTGAAACTAAAATAGTTCAGTAAATGTGCTTTTAAAACCTGTTACTGGACTACTCTCACATAAGCCTTGTTGCATACAATCGTTCGTTAAGGTTTATGGTTTCTGTCGCTGCTACTCTTTTACTGTCATTTCATTACCAATCAAAGCTATCATCTGATGCGTAATGTGCTTTGTTTTTTGCGGCGTTTGTGCACATTCATACGCTTACTGTCGGCAGACTGCTTGCCGTTCTACCGAAAAGTATAGGGTTCAAATTCTTGTTTTAGCACATCTGTTCGGGAAAGAACAGGTGACCATTATAATGTACCCTCTCCTCATTCTCCCCTCCCCGTCTTTTTGTTTCCTCCTCTCTATCTTCCTTCTCCTCCTGCACCCTCTCCGTGTCCTCCTCCCTCCATAATAACTCCCAATCATATGAACTCCTCCCCTCTACACCTCCCTCTCCTCCCTACAGTACATCCTCTTCTCCCTCCGTGTCGCACCATTATTTCCTCTCCGAGTAGCAGACTGTATGGGTACCACACTGTGTAACACAATCCCAATCATATCACCTCCTTCTCCCTTCTCCTACCTCTCCTTCCTCTTCCTCCCTCTTTCTTCCCCCTCTCTCTTTGTAGTACCGTTATTCCTTCTCTCCTAGTAGCTGAGTCAATGGGTCCCATGCAGTGTAACACAAGCCCAATCATATCAGCGTGCTAATCACTGTTCCAACGGGACAATATACCTCACACGGCTCACCACAGTCACCAGATATTAGAGACGGGGCCGCGCGCTAAAATCTGATTTGTAACGCTTCACCCGTGGTGCTGGCTGCGTTTCATCAGGCAGGGGAGATAGTTAAAGACTTGAAACGGAGAGGAACGCGATCCACGTTCCCCCGAGGGCGGATAATTAGCGTGCGCTGCTTTCCACGCGACTGTTCCTAACTGTGTCATTGGAGTCGCCAGCTGCTGCGATACTTGAATAGTTTCTTTTAACTAGTGTTTAAAAAAAACAGTCAGAAGGGCAAATTCAAACCCCTTTTTTTGTCTTGGCTGTTTTGTTGTGAAGCTTTTGAATAACAACAAAAACAGTTATTATTCGGAGTGAAACTTTAGAAAAAAAGAGAAGGGCTCTGTGTTTTGTGGCGAGAGATGACTTCATGGCGAGGCCTTCTAAAAACCGTTTTCCTATAATTACATAAACGATTGATTCTAAAGCAGTTCAGTAACTAACAGCCCTTGAAACAGTGTTTAGAGTTTCACAAAACGAGAAATTAATGCGAGACACATCAAGAGCAGGCTGTTTATAATGCAAATGATTTGGGTGAAAAGTGTTGATTGGCACCAGAGTCCCTGAGGCAATGACATCCATCTAACACAGCCAGAGACCTCTCTCTCTAACAGGCCTATCCATTAGATCTCTCTCTGCTCAATCATCCCAGAGGAACCTGACCCCACGTACTCGCACTCACGCATGCGCACATGCACAAACACACAGACACACACAGAGGACTCACCCTCTCTGTCAGCAAATGTCAATGCTAATTATGACACCCTCCGAGCCTCCATTTAGGCTGTTTGACACAGACAGATATATCAGAGAAAGGGAAAGGGAGCTCGACACCCCCTGCTCCTATGAGACTGCTGTCCTGAGTCTGGAAGTAATTGCTCCAATATCCTGTCTCCTGGTTGGATGCACGGTGTTGACATGTTGGTATTAAGGGCATATTGTGGCAGTTTACTGGGGCACCACATACACAGTACCAGTCAAAAGTTTGGACACACCTACTCATTCCAGGGTTTTTCTTTATTTTTTACTATTTTCTACATTGTAGAATAATAGTTAAGACATCAAGAAAATAAAAAAATAAGCAAAGATAAGCGACAGTCCATCGTTACTTCAAAACTTCTTCGAGATCGGTGTCCCATCCACGGGATGGTTGAGATAACGTAGGCTAATGCGATTAGCATGAGTTTGTAAGTAACAAGAACATTTCGCAGGACATAGACATATCTGATATTGGCCGAAAACTTAAATTTGTGTTAATCTGACTGCACTGTCTAATTTACAGTAGCTATTACAGTGAAATAATGGCATGCTATTGTTTGAGGATAGTGCACAATTTTGAACATAAAGTTATTAATAAACAAATTAGGCACATTTAGGCAGTCTTGATACAACATTTTGAACGGAAATACAATGGTTCATTGGATCAGTCTAAAACATGCATACGCTGATGCCATCTAGTGGCCGAAATCTAAATTGCACCTGGACTGTAATAATACATTATGGCCTTTCTCTTGCATTTCAAAGATGGTACAAAACAAATGCAAAATAAAAACAAATTCCCTTCTTTGTATTATCCTTTACCACATCTATTGTGTTATATTCTCCTACATTCACTTCACATTTCCACAAACTTCAAAGTGTTTCCTTTCAAATTGTACCAAGAATATGCATATCCTTGCTTCAGTGAGCTGCAGGCAGTTAGATTTGGAAAGGTCATTTTAGGTGAAAAATAGAAAAAAAGGGGTGGACCCTTAAGAGGTTTTAAGACATGGAGGTCAGTCAATCCGGAAAATGTCAAGAACTTTGAAAGTTTCTTCAAGTGCCGTCGCAAAAACCATCAAGCTCTATGATGAAACTGGCTCTCATGAGGACCGCCACAGGAAAGGAAGACCCAGAGTTACATCTGCTGCAGAGGATAAGTTTATTGGAGTTACCTTCCTCAGAATTTGCAGCCCAAATAAATTATTCACAGAGTTCAAGTAACAGACACATCTCAACATAAACTGTTCAGAGCAGACAGCGTGAATCAGGCCTTCATGGATGAATTGCTGCAAAGAATCCACTACTAAAGAACACCAATAATAAGAAGAGACTTGCTTGGGCCAAGAAACACGAGCAATGGACATTAGACCGGTGGAAATCTGTTGTTTGGTCTGATGAGTCCAAATTTGAGATTTTTGGTTCCAACCACTTTGTCTTTGTGAGACACAGAGTAGGTGAACGGATGATCTCTGCATGTGTGGTTCCCACTGTGAAGCATGGAGGAGGAGGTGTGATGTGTGAGGGTGCTTTGCTGGTATTGCTGTATTTAGAATTCAAGGCACATTTAACCAGCATGGCTACCACAGCAATATGCAGCGATATGCCATCCCATCTGGTTTGCGCTTAGTGGGACTATCACTTGTTTTTCAACAGGACATTGACCTGTACACACCTCCAGGCTGTTTAAGGGCTATTTGACCAAGAAGGAGAGTGATGGAGTGCTGCATCAGATGACCAGGCCTCCACATTCAACCGATCTCAACACAATTGAGATGGTTTGGGATGAGTTGGACCGCAGAGTGAAGGAAAAGCAGCCAATAGGTGCTCAGCATATGTGAGAACTACTTCAAGACTGTTGGAAAAGCATTCCACGTTAAGTAGGTTGAGAGAATACCAAGAGTGTGCAAAGCTGTTATCAAGGCAAAGGGTGGCTTCTTTGAAGAATCTAAAATATATATTGTTTAACACTTTATTGGTTACTACATGATTCCATATGTGTAATTTCATAGTTATGATGTCTGCACTATTATTCTACAATGTAGAAAATAGTAAAAATATAGAAAAACCCTTGAATGAGTAGGTGCATCTCCTGAGACCATAGATCATAGCTTTCATTGGTACACTGTAATGGTGACTTTTTCCTTATGACCTGACCAGGAGAACCAAGGGCTATAACCAGGTTATAATTACCAGGGCCAAGAGTTTTTCAGGTATTACAGAGTTGCATCAAGTAATAAAAATCTGATTCTATTAAATAAATGCTTATGTGATGAAAGATGCGTATCTCTTGTAGTCCCCCTGATATAGTTACTGTATAAATAGGTAATGACACCAATACATCAAACTATTTCCTGAGAGGGAAAAGTCACAGTGATGGCTGAGGAGTGGTTGGACCATGTTGCCAGCTGTGTGTTAGGAGGAGCTGATCTGCCATGATCGCAGTCCATCACATCAGTTTCCTCCATAGCCAAAGTGATTGATACTACCGTGGGGAACTATGCAGTGAGCTCACATCTCCTGCTTCATATCATGGGAGCATCGGGAACGGTATGATGACATCATAGGACAGTGAACAGAATGATGACATCACCATGCAAGTGGGGACCAGGAAAGGCTTTGGGTGTTTCTCTTCTGGACACTGCATTAGCATGGGCAGTAACTCTCGCTGTATGACAGTATAATTTTGGTGCTGGTTTGTGCGTGTGAATCCATCATCCTTTACTTAAGCTAAATTCAACACTTTCTCATGACATCCCCTGTATTCCAAACTGTGTGCTCGTGCTAGATCTGCACGTTCTCTCACTCCTGATTCTCACTGGTGACGATTACTCAAGCTAAAACTCCTAAATCATTTTTTTTTAAAAATTCAACAAAGAAAACCTTTTGAAAATATATTTTTCCAGAAGCAACACGTGCGCGTGTGTGCGTGAGTGTGATTACCAGATTGGCACAGATGCAATTGCTGCAGGCTCCAAATCGCTCTTATTTCCTCCCATTAAAAATGACAAATTAAGAATAAGGCAAGGAAATAGGCTATCAGGGACACTGAGTGACATCTATAGAAGGAGGATTACTCTGGTGTCAGGCTCTATATGAATGTTCTCACATTAAAACAACTATGAAGGAACGCAGCCCTCAATTGAGGTCCTTACAAATAAGGGCATGAATGAAACTAGGCTCTTCCTTCGGGTCACTTCCTCCTAATGTTATCAACCACCCACATGGACGCCATGCTAGAAAGCTTTTCCTCTATCCTATTGGCTGGCACTAAGAGGGTACCCACTGGGCAGTTCAACGTCTAGTTTTGATTTACATTTGAGGTGTCACCTTACGTGATTTCAATGTGAGATCAACCGAAGTTGGATTGAAAAAAAAGACGCAATTCCCATATGTTGCTGACTTTTTTTTCCCCACGTTGATTCAAAACAACAAATTTGCCCAGTGGGTAAACATTCAAACCACGGTTAGTCAAAAATAAGATTCCCTCTACAGTTGCAAGAAAGTATGTTTGAGATAATGATTAATTAAGAGTTTACCTTTGCGCAAGATTATAAAAAAAGATTGGGCGGTGACTATGATTATGGCTCTCAATGCCTGAAGCAAGGAGACAACTGAGGTGACTCTAATTCATAGTATTCTGATGGAAACAAGGGGTAGAATAAAGTGACAATCCCGAAGAAAGCTGTTGAATCGTCTTAGTTCCTCTTATGGTCACTTAAAAAAAAATTGCTTCTTCTCTAAGCCACCATTGTAAACACTCTGTCACGTTCAATATTCCAATTCTCTTCCTATTATCAGGGATCCTATTGGGTTATCGCCGTCTTCATCGGATCAGAGTCACAAACCTTCTGGTTAACTTGGGATCTCAGCTCATCCCATTATGACGAATGCCAATCCATGATGCTAACGCTAATTAGCATGCTAAACACCATACGCTAATGCTATTGTGCTATGATCAGTAATGTACGGCTGAACTCAGTTGTCCCCCTTCACACGTAGCAACGGGACAGAGAATGAGAGAGAATGTAGAATGAAGGAGAAGAGTAAACCGGTATTAAAGAAGATGTATCTTCTTGTGAACAGTACTGACACAAGGCTAATATTCCTTTATTTCCATTTTGCTTTGAGTAAGGCTCCCCATTAAGTCTGCGCTTGCCTTTGAATCACAACGTGTTCAGTCATTTCTACAGGACTGGAATAAACGAATGTGGAACATCCATTTCATTCAGGGACTTGAAAGAAGTCAGAGCCCCATGGACCAGAATGCCTACTGGATTGTATTAAGGTCATATCAAAGGCTTTTTACATGAATTTCTATAATGAAAGAGCACGACATACAAAGATGTTCAACAGTGGTGTGCCTTCTCTCCTCCCACCTTTGGGTCGTAATAGTCTGTTACACAACTGTTCTGTATAGAAGTCATATGTACAATAATGTGGTTGTCTGAATATATTATACAATTTTTAGGATTGAGTTTTCAAAAATAAAGCCTGTTGAGGTACACACACACACATACACACACACACACACACCAGTGGAGGCTGCTGAGGGGAGGACAGTTCATAATAATGGCTGGAACGGCGCAAATGGAATGGCATCAAAAGCATGGACACCATGTATTTGATGCCATTCCACTCATCCCGCTCCAGCCACTACCACGAGCCCATTCTTCCCAATTAAGGTGCCACCAACCTCCTGTGACACACACACGCAGTCTGTCCAAGACGTGAGAACACACGCAGAATCCAGCTGGACTAGATCTCATTTGTAAGCTGTGTGATAAAAACCGAGAGAATAATGTAGCAGACACCCGGCATAGAGAAACAAAGCGCCAAATAAACATTTATACAGCAGCCGGGGATTTGGTGGGCTGCAGGGTCTTAAAGCTCCATCCTGTATGTGTCTGTGAAGGTGCTGTGAGAGAAAGTGCACGCTACTGTGTACTCTGTGTGGAAAAAGGAAAGAAAAGTGAGAAAAGAAGAGCGCTATCTGTGCTGCTGAGAGGCGAAGTATACGGCGGACAGAGGACAGTTGCTTTTACAGGTGTCGGCCGATACGGACCCTACTAAAGAATGTTCTTATTCCTTCTACATCATTTACTGTACTTCCAACAGCCCCGCCTAGACCCGACCTGCTTTACATTGTTATTTTCACTCATCTAAGAGACACACAAAAAAAAGTGTGTGTTCATAATGTTTACATTGAGATAGAACAGTCATGGGAAAGATTTATTTGGCTAGATAAGACCGGCCTCCCTTTTCCACGCTCACGCACAGACCCCCGCTCTTTCTTTCTCTCAACACGTAGCATGACTAACTGCTCCCTTTTCACTCATGCAGGAAAACTCTCCCTCGGCAGGCCTGGGAAACCCACTATATTACTCTTTATTGGCTAGACGGGCTCGTCCTGTCTTCTCCCACCTACACCTGTCTGCTCCATAGAGTGTGTAGTAATGACAGCATCAGTCCCCATCAGCGCTCCATCATTGACATTCAGGGCTGAGCCCGTCCCAGCAAATATATCCGATTAGTCCCTTCCTATTGATTCCCGTCTGCTGTTCATGACTCCGTCAACCCGAGGTGTCTTCTCTGCGACACAGACACTCTGAGTGATCTGCTTTGCTAAAGCTCGAAGTGCATTGTGTGACAATAAAAGACCTCATCTGATATGCGGTCTAAAGAGAGAGAGAGGGGAGGGGGGGGGTGCAACCTATCAGTGATAACGACAAGAATGTTCGTCCACATGGTGGTGGGCGTTGAGTGTAGGAGTAGTTTGACCTCTCCTCTGAAACAAGCGCCAACGGATTCAATTTAAGAGTGTTCGTTATGGGACGATAAAAAAATCTATACTTTTATGATTCACCGACACAAGGTCAAATCCAGTGTAATGACCTACAATGACCTCTGAAATGACATCAATGAGGAGGACCATAGCTTAGACTGGTAAAACAGGTGGAGAGACACTGTGGTGTCAAACTGTAGTGGACACGGGGTGCATGAAGTAAAACTAGTAATAACCCAAGTATAAAATTGAATGTACTTGTTCATATCAAATGACCAGTATAACTTTATAGCATAGCATTTTCGATCCTCTCAGTGACGTGATTCTACTGTGATTACCTATCGTCTTGGTCCCTCCCAGCGTGCCTCTGTAGAGCACGGGAGCGTACTGTATGTGCAGTGATCACTCTGTAGTACTAACTCACACGGACTCCGTTGTCTAAACTAATGAGAGAGCATCATATTAACGTGTGTGTGAGCTGTGTACCAATGAGGCCGGGAGCTACACGATGTCTGAACACATTACACACTGCATGTCTATACACATGCTTATATGTGGTTCTCTTCCAACATTACAACACAGATAGGAGATATGTCATGAGTACTCTTCACCATTAGCGATGCGTATTTAATATGTTATTTGCCGATTTGAAATTCACGTAACTGGAATAAATCACGTAGGTACTCAAGCTCTCTATTGTAATCTTCAGAACAAACTGGTAAAAATATGTGTTCATCCTGTAAGCATTACGCACAGTTACTGGTAGACTACAGGGTCAAAGTGTTCTCTTCTGACCAACTAGCCCAGAGTGACCTAAGCCCCTGACCCAGATAATACAGGCCCACATCAAACAATGCTGGAGGAGCTGTGAGTGTCTGATGAGGGGCTAAGTGGTCTTTGAGCTCCTGTGAAGGACCTGCTGCTCAGACCTGTTTTATCTCCTGGTTATGCCTGTTTATGTTCAATTAGACCTGTATTACACCTTTATTACACATGTATTACACATGTATTACACCTGTATTACACCTGTATTACACCTTTATTACACATGTATTACACCTGTATTACACCTGTATTACTTGCTGTTTGGGGTTTTAGGCTGGGTTTCTGTACAGCACTTTGAGATATCAGCTGATGTACGAAGGGCTATATAAATAAATTTGATTTGATTACACCTTTATTACACCTGTATTACACCTGTATTACACCTGTATTTTATATAAGGTAAGTAGACTGATAATGCATTTACTTTTAGCTACATACAGTGAGCTCCGAAAGGATTGGGACAGTGACAGATTTGTTGTTGTCTTGGCTCTGCAATCAAGCACTTTGGACTTAAAATTATAAAATGATGACTATGAGGTTAACGTGCAGACAGACCCACTATTTGTTGTCATGCATATCGGGTGAACCGTTTAGAAATTACAGCACTTTTTGTACATCGTCCCTCCATTTTAGGGGGCCAAAACAAAAGTGTCCCTGACCCAATACTTCAATACTTTTGGAGGTCACTGCATGTTGTCTGATAGTTTTTTTCCCTCATTTGTGTTTTTTTGTTGTTGCAGATGCCACAAATGAATACATTGGGCAGTAAGAGGGGGAGGCCCAAGACAATATGGAGGAGAACAATGTAGTCTGAGCTCCAACAACATCAGCAGCGCTGCCGCACAGTGAAGAAGACGTCCCAAGACCAACAGAAGTTTGTTGCTGCTCTTCTGCACCAGCCATCACGACGGGGATAAGTGAGTGAGTGACAAATGCTTCCAAACATATCTTTTTTTGTTGCTAAAGTTGCTGTGACTAACAAAGAAGCCACAGAAAATGAGGTTTCCCCTCTGCTGACTCCAGGTTCTAAGAGAGTACAGATACTGTATTACAGCCAGAAATGGAGCTGTAGAGTTGATACCAGACTTGCTAGGTTCCCCATGCTCTCGTCTCACACCCCTTTAATGAGTCTGTGATGCTGTCTGATACTGTTTACTCTCTAATTACACATTTGGCTAACCAACAAGAACCCTACATACTGAGCAGCCAGTCCTCTACTCACTCCCACTGACCTGTGTGTGTGTGTGTGTGTGTGTGTGTGTGTGTGTGTGTGTGTGTGTGTGTGTGTGTGTGTGTGTGTGTGTGTGTGTGACCTGTGTTGGTTTGGGACCGAGCGTATTTATTCCCCTGGTATGTTGTGAGTACATGGATTAGACACACTCAATGCTTCCTGTGTGAAGTGATATTGAAGGGAGAGAGCAGGAGTAGAGCGAGTAAGACCCGTGTTCAACTCAATTTCTCTTTATACAGTCGTGTGTGTGCGGGTTATAAACCAAAAGATGATTTCTGACACTTACAATGTTCTGCATAGACCTTGAAAAACATGGCCAACTACAGTCGTGGCCAAAAGTTTTGAGAATGACACAAATATTAATTTTCACAAAGTCTGCTGCCTCAGTTTATATGGTGGCAATTTGCATATACTCCAGAATGTTATGAGGAGTGATCAGATGAATTGCAAAGTCCCTCTTTGCCATGCAAATTAACTGAATCCCCCAAAAACATTTCCACTGCATTTCAGCCCTGCCACAAAAGGACCAGCTGACATCATATCAGTGATTCTCTCGTTAACACAGGTGTGAGTGTTGACGAGGACAAGGCTTGAGATCACTCTGTCATGCTGATTGAGTTCGAACAACAGACTGGTAGTTTCAAAAGGAGGGTGGTGCTTGGAATCATTGTTCTTCCTCTGTCAATCATGGTTACCTGCAAGGAAACACGTGCCATCATCATTGCTTTGCACATATAGGGCTTCACAAGCAAGGATATTGCTGCCAGTAAGATTGTACCTAAATCAACCATTTATCAGATCATCAAGAACTTCAAAAAGAGTGGTTCAATTGTTGTGAAGAAGGCTTCAGGGCGTCCAAGGAAGTCCAGCAAGCGCCAGGACCGTCTCCTAAAGTTGATTCAGCTGTGGGATCAGGGCACCACCAGTACAGAGCTTGCTCAGGAATGGCAGCAGGCAGGTGTGAGTGCATCTGCACGCACATTGAGGCCAAGACTTTTGGAGGATGGCCTGGTGTCAAGAAGGGCAGCAAAGAAGCCACTTCTCTCCAGGAAAAACATCAGGGACAGACTGATATTCTGCAAAAGGTACAGGGATTGGACTACTGAGGACTGGGGTAAAGTCACTTTCTTTGATGAATCCCCTTTCTGATTGTTTGGGACATCCGGAAAAAAGCTTGTCCTGAGAAGACAAGATGAGCGCTACCATCAGTCCTGTGTCATGCCAACAGTAAAGCATCCTGAGACCATTCATGTGTGGGGTTGCTTCTCAGTCAAGGGAGTGGGCTCACTCACAATTTTGCCTAAGAACACAGCCATGAATAAAGAATGGTACCAACACATCCTCCGAGAGCAACTTCTCCCAACCATCCAGGAACAGTTTGGTGACAAACATGGCCTTTTCCAGCATGATGGAGCACCTTGCCATAAGGCAAAACTAAGCCCACAAATGCTGACAAACTCCAAGCATTGATTATGCAAGAATGGGCTGCCATTAGTCAGGATGTGGCCCAGAAGTTAATTGACAGCATGCCACGGTGGATTGCAGAGGTCTTGAAATAGACTGGGTCAACACTGCAAATATTGACTCTTTGCATCAACTTCATGTAATTGTCAATAAAAGCCTTTGACACTTATGAAATGCTTGTAATTATACTTCAGTATTCCATAGTATCATCTGACAAAAATATCTAAAGACACTGAAGCAGCAAACGTTGGGAAAATTCATAGTGTCATTCTCAAAACTTTTGGCCACGACTGTACTATCACAATGTTCTTTGTTGAAATTGCATTTTTCAATGCCAATCAATCAAGTGAAAAAATAAACAATTTTCTTGAAAATGGAGTTCAAGCTCCTCGTCATTTCTCCATGAGAATGTGTGGATGGTCCTGGAAGAAAACTAGGCCTGTGGCAGATAGATGTAATCACAGCCACCCAATGGGACTGCAGGTTAAAGAGGGGGACAGAGAGAATATCTGGTGTGTGTGTAGTGTGTTTGTTTGTGTGGGTTTAAGAGGGGACAGGGTAAATGGCTGTTTCCTTGATAAAGAGAATTGTAGGCAGTAGGGGGTTCTCATACACAGCAGCCCAATCTTCCTTTTATGGACAGACATTAGTGTCTGTGCATTGTTGGTGTATGTTTGTGGGTGTGTGTGTGTGTGTGTGTGTGTGTGTGTGTGTGTGTGTGTGTGTGTGTGTGTGTGTGTGTGTGTGTGTGTGTGTGTGTGTGTGTGTGGAGAGCGAGCAAGAGACAGAGAGAGAGAGAGAGAGACCCAGCAGGAAAGGAATGCAGTTATGGCTGTAAAGTGGCTGTGAAAATGACTGTTCTTTGACCTCTAGGCTCTCCTCCTCTCCTGGTAGCTGTCAGTGGCCTGAGTTCCAGTCTGTGTGTGTGTGTGTTCAGTATACACCAGCTACCAGGACGAGGTCAAAAGGACTATTTTAAAGTATGAGCTGTGACCCATCTAACCTCCTCCCCGCCACCATCCCTCCTCTTTTCCTTCTCTCTGGCTCCCCTCCTATTCTTCTCCTGGCCCCTCTATATATGACCTGCTGGCTGAATAAAACGGCTATGGCTCATCAGACACCTGCTATTCAGTCACACAGTGGTTAAAACGTGGCTAATATCTGTGTAGTTTCAACTATAACGGTTGTGGTAACAATACTTTCTGACGCTTCTCGAATTACTAACGGTTAAATATCGAAAGTGTGTCTGCGTTCGCAAGCCACACTAATAAACAGAAGAGTAGCTAATAATTATGTAGATTATTCACCATGCCCATAGTTCACCCTGAAGTCTCACTTGCTAACATTTAATATAATGTTTTATGCATCTTAAAGGTTCTATACTCTCTGTAAAATACATATCTAGTATTGCCATAACATGTTTTCATAACCTCTGTATCGAGTCGGACTTCGTCTTGCCAATTGTACTGTAGGAGTAGCTTTGGCTGATTTTCCTTGTCTCCACTATGGGGCGTCTGGGCGCTGCATCGATACCACACTGCAACAAGTTTGGATATCCATCCGCTGCGGAGGGTCATGTCATCATGAAGAAACTCTGGATGAAAAATGTATTGTTGCAGTTTCTTTCAAATCACAAGATCGCTATAGACCCAGGGCTACAAATGTGTGTCAAAAGAACAGACAATGTGTTGTGTTCGATTCTATTCTGAGTTAATGAGATACAAACACACACACCATATCGGTCCAGATCGTAACTCGAACCTTGGTCTGTGTCCGTTTGCTCGGTAATGAAATAGCCTGCGCAGTGCGTTAATCAGTGTGATCTGACAGGCTATTGCTCGGTCCCTGTACTGAGCTCCTTCTCCCAGTGCAAACGATACTTTCAGCTACCTCATAGTAATTGAATTAGTTCGGTTGGGAGGGGAGGGCTTTTGCTTTGTTAGTGTGACGCCCATTCAAAATTCGAACCAATGGGACTATCCTCCGTTCGCTTGTAACCGAACCCACTTTCTGGCTGCACCGAGCTGCCTTTGCTCTCACCGTCCCTTTAGTCTCGTCCCGTTGAATCTAAACATCAGGGGGAAAGAAGCACATGAATAAAGCGTGTTTTATTTTTTCTCTCCTATGCTTATATATGAAGAGGATGCAGTGGAATGCTGCCATTTGGACTCCGGGTAAAGAAGCGTCTCTACTGTCACCCCACAGTAGCGCATGAGAGAGGCTCGAGGACGGACTCCTCCCCACCCCCTTGACACTATCAAGACAGCGCTGAGAAAGGATAGCTGCCTTTTTTTCCGGCCAGTCTGCGAACGGAGCAGAGACAGCGTTACGAAAAAAGGACTAGACTACAACCGGGGGTTGCCTATATGGCTTTCCAAAGTTCCATCTCTGAAAACGTGGACATTGAAGGACACCAGCTATAGGGGGACATTGGACACCAGCTATAGGGGGACATTGGACACATATGGCTCGTTTTCCTTACTCAATCTTGACACCGATCCAGCTCAGCGCATGACCGTACAGAGACGGCTGTAGTCTGTTAGAGGGGACTTCTAACAACCGTTTTATCAATATTTGTTTGATATCCCTATATGTATATTTGTGTGAACATATTTTGTCTGGCCTAGGAGTAATTTTTACGCATACTGGAACCGTCAAAAACGGATGTCCCATGCACATACCATACAACTGAACCAGACACTGAACCTGAAGAGAGAAGCACTAACCACAGTGACCCTTGCATTTGATAACTTCACCTGCTACTGTCGTCAAATTAAGTGTGATTCCAATTGACCAACGAGGCGTCATCTCTGTTGCAGGTTGCGCTATCAAAGCCTCTCGCACCTTGGGGTAGGAGACAGCGATTTTCTGTTGTTGAATTGTCTTGCCTATTTTTGCCATTCATAAACTGCGACAGAGGACAGAAAAGCCACACAAATGTAAACAAGACAAAGCATCTCTCCTGCTGAAGTGTACCCTAAACTGACTGATCCCGCAGTCACCCCGCATCGAAGAGGAATACGTGCCGAACTTTGCTGTAGTGATGCTGCAAGTGGAGATGGTGCTATTCGTCTTTCTGGTGCTATGGATGTGTGTATTCAGCCAGGAACCCAGCTCCAAGGTGGTGGCCGACCGCTATGCCGTCTTCTGGAACCGAACCAACCCCAGGTAGGTGCCACTCAGAGCGGCCAGTGGGGCCGAAGCGAGTCGATGTTCTCCAGGGGCGGCCCGTGTGGACCAATACGTTTCGGTGGATCAAATATATAGATCGATGGCGATGCCTTTCATTTAAGATATAGATTACTGCCTATTGAGCACTTCACTCAGATGGGTTATATTTCCCAAAAATGTGGGTAGGCTATTGATGCAACAGAACACAACCTGTGCACACCGGGTTGGATTTAGGCTAGCCTATTTGGGATAGATGCTACACTGAATTGTATGCAATCAACAGTAATCAAACTCGTCAAGTTATCAAATCTGTCATCTTGGCATATAATAAGCCTTCGATGTGTTACCCGAAAAGCGCACTGTTGGAGAGTAAATGATCGGGTGTTCCAGTACCAGCATTCGGTGTTACTGAATCTAACCCCCACCTAAGAGTGGGCGCGAGTGTCGGTTTTCTGGATAGACACCGGGTTAAATCATGGAACGCTATTTGATTAGAGTAAGCCTGCTGTTGGCCCATGTAGGATAGCGCGTGTACCATTGCGTTGTTTGGACGGCGTACACGCGTATTTGTAGCTTACTTCTCTAATCTTCGAAGGAGGCGGAATTCCTCTCCAGGTAGCAAATGCTGGTCAATCATGGCACCATGATTAACCCAGATTTCGTATTTGTAAGAACAACAAGCGGGGTGGAAAGGGAACCAGTCAAGTCTGTAGGCCTTCAGTTTATGTTTTGGCACTAGTTGTAGCCTATCGGCACTAGTTGTAGCCTATCGGCACATTTGCGGATCCCTCTTACAATTTTGAAGATGATCAGAAATCAATAGGCCTTGCCTACTCAATCAGGAACAAAACGCTTCGACAGGCTGATATAGGTTGGACTTAATTTCGTATTTTAATTTATTGTATTTTGATCATGATATGAGCTGTTCACCAAGGATTTATCCAATCCACGTATTGTTCTCATTCGGAAAACATGTTTTAATCCTATGAAAAAAGTCAAACTCTTCTGGATTTTTCCCCAAAATCGTTTCACCTACTTAGAATTATAGTATCATTATGCGATTACTTTGGTTTATAGATTTAAGTCATAGATATGTAATTAACAGCCTATGTAAATACTGTAATTCAATTGGAGGTTGACTGAAAAGTTAAAGTTCTGAAAACAAATCACTTTTGCTGCATTAACGTATTCTACTTCGTGCGAGTTTCGATAGGTAACGTTATTTTCATACAGTCTAAAATCACAAACATTAAAATAAATTGATGATCAAAATAGGAAATGTAGAATGTATCCAGCAAATGATTAGCCCACGGCCAGGTAGTTCGGGAACTGGGACACTTCTGCTCCAAAACCATTGTGCTCGCAATGGTAGCCTATTTGAGGGATACATTCACAAACAAAGTTCCGAACCACATTTTGCCCCCTAAAAACCCACCTAATGGATTTCTTAGATATCAAATGATGTAACGAACTTTAGTTTCTTGGCTATTGAATAAAGATGTTGGACATCCAAGCGTGCATGTAGCTGTTAGGATACATTATAATCTGAAACTTTTCCACAAAGTATGGGTGATATCAACAAAGAATTGGCAAAATAATAGTTTTATTTTAGTGGAGAAAAAATATTTGTATCGAATCATTTTAAACAACATTGAAATTGATCAAGAGAGAAAAGAGTTTTGCAAACATAGTTATTTATAGGACTAAGAAGATGTGTGTCCAAGATGTGTATTCATCATATTCATGAAAATATCTATTTGTATTGAGTGGTACAATAAAGCACCAATGTAGCAGTATTACAGTGAGAATAAGGTCAGCGTAGGTTGACCTTTAGATTTCCTTGAACCCGTAGCATAGAACGTCTAGCTAATGCCGTTTTCAACAGAGGCCATACATGTAATAAAAATATGTTGATGGAAATAAATAACATTTTCTGGAAAACTTAATAGCAGACAATCACACTTTACATAGTCCAAAAATATTTTTACTTTAGCTTCTTATTTTATGTGTTATTTTAACTTTAAATGAGTATTTATGACTTTCTATATCACCATTAACTCTGGGCTATTTCCAATGCGGTTTTAGCTGTTCACTATATGATGTTTGAAGCCCCTAAGCTAATTCTCCAAATACATTTTTTTTAAAGTTATTAATTGTAGCTATGCAGACGCTCTTGTATAACTATTTATATTCAGTTTGAAGTTTGTGAGAAAAAAAAAGATGAATCGCTGAGAGCAATTAGTGGTGATGGTACAAGTGTAGGGTTCAGCATAGAGGCCTACTAAGAGCTGGGGTTGGGCTGTTCTAGCTGTAGACTAGAGATCCCCAGCGCTGATACACTCCACCGTGACTGTTGTGGTCCAGCTCTGCACTCCAGCTTAAGCCAGTTGTTTATTTGTGTGCCGCTTTATTCAATACAAGAAACGCAAAGTTGGGCTCAATCTGATGTCTTACACTGATAGACACGGTTTCATTAGGGGGTGCACATTTTTCACAAAGACTTTGACTGGCGGCTCTGTGGACCACTTGATTCACTCCAGATGGGCTGACCGTTTACTTAGTTCCAGGGGAGGGAAAAAATAAAGACGCCGAAATTAAAACGTTTGAGTAGGCTCGCTGTAAATCTCTGGTTGAGAGTTGAAATTGAAGAAAAGAAAACTGACAGGAGAAGCTAACGAGGCTTCAATACGTGCTGCACTTGTGTGTCATCGTAAAATATGAGACATATAGATTGTTTCCCGAGCCCCATGTCTTGTTTTTGAAGTCCTGACTTGCCCGAGGACAGGAAACAGGTTTTGTGAAAGGGTTTAATAATGTTAGTCATTCTCTTCTACTTACACTAATCAAGTTTGTTTGACGCTCAACCCTATCGGGCAGAGTCAGAAAACCTAGAACAACGGGAGAGAGAGGAGAGTAGAGCGGCAAAGACGCTCTTACAGATGACTCAGTAAATAAATATGTATTCTCTCTGTATGTGGTGCATGGCGTATGTTCTCTGTATGAAATATTACTCTCTCCGAAAGGGGATTGTGGAGAAATCATACAGCCCTTAGTTATCTGCTAGCGTAGGTGTTTACTCTCAGGACTTGAGTGTACAGTTCAGTGGTGTATGGTAGCAGACTGCAGGCTTTTGTAGCCCTTTTGGCTCGAAGTGAAGTGAGCGTTTAGATGCTTCACACCTTCGGCAGGAGACTGGGAACCTGTAACTGCTTAATTACTCTGGTGAATCTCTCTCTCTCTCTCTCTCTCTCTCTCTCTCTCTCTCTCTCTCTCTAACGTCCTTAATGAAGGGACACAGTTTTGTCTCAGGATTCTTTGTTTTTTCTTTCTTTCTTTCTTTCTTTCTTTCTTTCTTTCTTTCTTTCTTTCTTTCTTTCTTCTTTCTTTCTTTCTTTCTTTCTTTCTTTCTTTCTTTCTTTCTTTCTTTCTTTCTTTCTTTCTTTCTTTCTTTCTTTCTTTCTTTCTTCTTTCTGTACCTTGAGTATTTGGTGTAATGAAGGGAAGTTTGTTCTCTCTCAGGAGGTCCCTGCTTGCTGGTGAGAGCTCTCCCCACTTTCTCCCCCTTGCTTCTCCTCCTTCTCCCCCCCTGTAGCTGTGGATCTCTCTCCCTCTCTCTCTTTTTCTTTCTCTCTCTCTCTCTCTCTCTCTCTCTCTTTCTCTCTTTCTCTCTTTCTCTCTTTCTCTCTCTCTCTCTCTCTCTCTCTCTCTCTCTCTCTCTCTCTCTCTCTCTCTCTCTCTTTCTCTCTCTCATTCGTTCTCACACTGGGCCCAGAAAATGAATGAATACAATTACATATTCCAGGCGTCCCTCCATGGACCCAACTAGGGATGCTAGTTGGAGAGATGC
Source organism: Oncorhynchus kisutch (assembly GCF_002021735.2). Taxonomy (NCBI): domain Eukaryota; kingdom Metazoa; phylum Chordata; class Actinopteri; order Salmoniformes; family Salmonidae; genus Oncorhynchus; species Oncorhynchus kisutch. The sequence goes on from NC_034176.2 coordinate 41,198,092, forward strand.
ACACAGTCTCGCAGAGGTCGCACGTACGCACGCACACACTTGGAGACTCACAGGCACACACAGAGGTCATACAGCACAAAGCTAGCCTGTGTCTGCTGGAGAACGTTGAGGTGTGTATGCGAGATTTACCAAACAGATAAATCCCGAATGTACTGAACTGAAATGGTATTATTGACCCCGACCCCGATCGGCTGGCCTCCCTTATAGCTCTTAGGCCACTCTGTGCAGGTATCATTGCTAGGTGAGTAATGGGCTGGGAGGTCACCGAGGGCTTGTTCCCTCTCCTTCAGACTCTCATAACTGTCTGATAATTACATCTCACTCGGTTGGACTTCTCATTACCTGTTGCTGAGCCACGGGACATGACAAACTGTCTGTCACTCTGCATGTGTGTTTGTCTGTGTGTGTGCACGTGTGCTGACTACACTGACACAGGCACGGTACATTTTCAGACTGTAGAGGGAAAGCCAATCTCCACACCCCTTGGTCGTCTCTACCTTAGCCAAAACTATGGAGAGATAGGAGGCTAGTCCGTGCAGGGGGTTCAAAAGCCAATAAGGCCTTATTTATTTACATTCCGGAAATGTTTTGATTAAAGTTCCATGTCTTATTTAATAAGAGATATATTCATTTACATGGAAGGGATATTTTAGATTAAATCCCACACCCAATGTAACAGTGGATTTGAGTTTAAATGAATTTGACCCCAATGATCTACACACTTTATCTCATCTGCCCTGTCGCTTCTCTTTTTCTATACCCTCTGACTTATTTTCCGTCAGCTCTCTCTCTCTCTCTCTCTCTCTCTCTCTCTCTCTCTCTCTCTCTCTCCCTCTCTCTCTCTCTGTCTGAATGCTGATTAGTTCTCGTTAATGGCCTCTTGCTCTGTCGTTCTTTTAACCCTGCGGCGCCCGCAAGAGCACATTCACTGCGAGTGCAGGTTAGACTCAGCAAGGACAGAGAGAGAGAGAGAGAGAAAGAGGGGAAAGATGGCGTTCGAGGGATACAGTGAGGAAAGGAGAGAGTGGTAGAGACACACAACGTACAAGGTGTGATAAATGATTAAGATTACGGAAAGATATGAAGTGAGAAGAGAATGCTTTGTGACACGAATGTGAACGACTTTCACGAGGGCTTAATAGCATTCACTGCCCTTTGATAATAATATCTTTCCATTTCGAGACAACCTTTTGGAGAAAAAAAAACTAAATGCCGTGTTTGAACAAGTAACCTCTGTGTATTTTTGACTTCACTTATTACGTCCTCATGACAACAGTTTCATTTCCTACCTCTGAAGTGTATCCATTGTGAGTTGTTATAATGAAAGAGAGGAGAGACCACAGTAGGGGGGGGGGGGGGGGCTTCTGGTAGAGAACGCAACACAACACATCTCAAATGTGTGTGGGATGTTCTTCAGTAAGCACTGGTACTGCCTCTCGGCTCTGACCCCATTAGAGATGCCGAGCGGCGGGCGGAACAGTCAGCTTCACTGGGGTCTGTGGATGTGTCACTCCTTAGAGATTATATGAAGTTGCATGTCATTGTAAGGGAACATTGCATACATTAAAGCAAAATTAAAAAAGCTTTTTGAGAATTAGATTTTTACGCGATTGGAAATGTTTTGGTGAATTTTGAATTGGTGTTTAGCGTTTCTTTTGGTGTTCTTACATGAAAGTGAATTCTGATCGATTGTTGTCTAAGTTTAACAGTGATGTAGATGAATGACATGGATTTGGTATATCTAAGAGAGCAGAAAATATTTCCCCAAACTATTGTAAAAAAATAAATAATAATAATAATCACCCTTGGAGGCTTGGGTTATTTGCATAGCACTGGCAAGCTCTAGATGGCACATACTGTACTGTGGCCTTAACTCATTTCAATGACTCACTGTGGACCTTTCCCCCGTTTCAATGCCCATTTTTGTGCTTTGTTTTGAGCTAAATCACTCCAAGGTCAAGTGGAGTGCTGAAACTCCGCTATCGGCCGGCCCATCTCCATTCAGCTGCCCACTAACCCTCAGCTTTCACAGGAACGCTATGGCTTTACTTCGAAACAATACAGTATTAACCAGCTTACGCAACACCCACATGTGTCTGACCGTATACTGTACTTTTATACAATTCTGTCACCTTATTGATAAAAATCCCTTTTTCCCTGTCCGGTATTCCTGTATTACTCTTCTATTTCCACGGGTTTGATTTATTTAGCCCTTTTCTCTATCCCCCTGGTCTGAGTTTAGTTTCTGTGTGTCAGGGTTCTCCAAGGTATAGGAGACAGAGGAGTGTTTTATGGTCTGTTTATGGGTTTACTCTTTCAGAACTGATTCGGGACCAGTTCTCCCTTTCCCTAGTTCAGTAAACTTTACCTATAGACCTAAACCACACAAATGACTCTGGATCAGATCCTAGGGGTAGATGCCATGTATCATAAACACGTTGTTTTTTTGTTCTTGCTTCTCTAAAGCTCTGAATCAGATTTGGAGAATGAAGTATATTCCATGCATTCTATTTCTGTCGGCTTCATGCCTTTGTGTCTGAAACTGTTGAGCCCCCCCCCCCCCTCAATCCTCTACCCCCCTTTCAGAGTAAGCCCCCACCCCACTTTGCCCCCCCCCCCACCCCTCCGCCGCTCTCTCTGCCCACCAACACCACCAACCCTCTGGCCTTTTATTAGGAGGTCTGGAAGCAGCTGGTAGTGGCATGGGGTGCTCTGCCTTCCCAGACCAGATGTGGGCGCTATTGTGCAGGTCTCTTCACCCTTAACCCTCACCCCCTACCCTACCCCACAACTCCAAACCCCGACCTGTCAATCATTTATCAGACACTCTTGTCCTCCAACCCTCCAGTCCTTCCCATTCTTGTCCTCACTGCTCGTCTTCGTCCGTTTAGTGTAGGGTGACTGTATGGGTCTATGCAAAGGTTTAGATTTGTCTGTGGACGGGTTGTATGGGTGCTGCAGTAACTCAACATTGCCACCCATGGCACCAGTTCTTTATGCTCTGTGCCAATATAGAGAGAGGAGTCCAAGAACATAACATGGATTTTATGTTGCGTGTCTGTTTTTGGACTTATTCAATTTATGGGGAAGTCAGGCGTATAGCTACATGCACATAGATATGTTCATTTATTTTTTAAATTGAAGCCAAGAAAAACAAATATATATATATTTTTGAGCTTTTGATCAAGTGTAGTAAAATTATTTATTCATTTATTTGATATCAACCAGCTCATTTAGTCTTGCTTGATTTGTTTTCTGTGTTCCGCTGTTAACCTCATTTACGCTCCAAGTTCAATCGCATTTTGACGCAGTAACAACATTTGCATGAAAAGACCAGAAGGGCTTGATTGAATGATTGATTTTCCTTTTTTGGCGTCACAATTTACTGTGCAACTGGAAAATGTGACGCGACCGAGACCAACCGATTGAAAACCTTGATTTTACCAGACCCATTTTCCACAGATAATTCCTTTCATGGTACACTGACTTTGACCATTCACAGACGTTTTCCTTATTTAACTTGGGGGGGTGGGAGTGGATGTTGTTCTAGCTGGGGAGCAGTGTGGAGAATGGATCCCAGAGGACGACACATCTCCAGCTCTAGAATAAAGAACTAATTGACAGTTGTAGCCCGTCATAAATGACTCATGAGGTAATTTCTCAGAAGTGACAGAGAGAGAGAGAGAGAGGGAGAGAGAGAGAAATTGTCAAATGGTTGGGCTGTGTGGTCCATTTTCCTGGAGAAAAGAATGTAGCCGACCGGTACGCTCTAGTTCCGATGCAATAGATTCAGGAAGGGTCACCAACGTTAGAACAGATTTCACTTCTCCCCAGTCTAACATTCACAGTCTGCTGGGTTTACTCCCCAACGTCCCTTTCCATGAGTAGAGCCCATACATTACTGCTGCTTCTCGACTGGCGGAATATGAAATTCAGGGAGGAAATGTTAGCACACCTTTATTGTACCGTGAATCCTGGTGCTTGGATAAAAAATGCCGGATACGTCGTTGCTCCACAACGTTAAGGCAACCTACTGTATTGATCGTATTGTACCTTCATCAGAGGGACATAATATATCCTCACCCTAATTTGTGTACTGCCAGCCAGAGCCGCTGAAAGCCCAGCATGTCTCGGCTTGTGGGGTTTTGGATGCACGACAGTTGGTCGGGTTTGTCTGCGTCAGTCTCGCGTAGATTATGCGAGTGTTACCATATCATCATTCAACACCCCTTGATAGTATTTCCCAAAGTGTTGTCACAATAACAACATTTTTCATACGATACGATACCAGGCCAAGTATCACGATGGTGGGGAAAAAAATCAGTGGCCTAGCTCCAAAAAAATAAAATGAAATTCGCACTTCTAGTCAACACAGCACATTGAACTTCACACTGTTCAGTGTATCATAGAAAACTGCATAGGATGACTGATTTGATCATATTTGCAGAGGCCTGCCTGTGATTGTCTAGATGAATGGGAGGTAGGAATATACATGTCATTGTGTCAGTACAGGTTCTTTAGATTAGTAGGGCTGAAAGGTTGCTAATATCATATGAAACGCTACTAAGGTATTCTAAAATGTTGCTATCATGATGTCTTGGTACCGTGATATTACCGTGGTACCGGTATAACTGTGCAACACTAATTTCCCCACTCAATTCCATTTCCTTAAACACAAATACAAGGAAACAAGGCCTTTACCTCGCTCAGCCCCGCTGATTGAAAGGGAGAGAGGAGCCACAAAACAGTTAGGCCACTTCCAAACTAGCTTCAAATACAACCAACACAACCCTCTCTCACTACGCACACACACACACACACACGCCGGGTTCTGACAGGCTGAAAGGCGGTCATTGTTCCTCCTCTCTCTGTCCACTCTCTCTCTCCACGGCCAGGACTGGAAGTATGCATGCACTTAATACGGAGGGAGAAAAGGAGGGAGGGAAAGATGAAGCAGTTGGAGGAGTTGATGAGGGAGGGGTGGGGGCACAGCTGAAGTTGTAGCATGTTCACGGAGGAGAGAAAGAAAGGGGAAGAGGAGAAAGGGGAAGAGGAGAAAGGGGAATGCAGAGTCTTATAACCGAGGGCGACAGTGAGGCAGAGGAGAGTGGTGAAGAGGTGGCCCCATGTATACCCCTCACACCCTTCTGTTTGTACCCCTCACACCCCTCTGTTTGTACCCCTCATCACTCCTTTCATGCCTCCCTTTCCCTCCTTCCCTGACTTTCTACCTTAACTGCCTTATTTTACCCTCCCTCCCTCCCTCCCTCCCTCCCTCCCTCCCTCCCTCCCTCCCTCCCTCCCTCCCTCCCTCCCTCCCTCCCTCCCTCCCCTCCCTCCCTCCCTCCCTCCCTCCCTCCCTCCCTCCCTCCCTCCCTCCCTCCCAGTGATGGTGGGGTAAGATGGGTCTATGCAGAAAGGATTAACCCTTCTCCGGTTCAGGCCACATGTTTGTCTCCCTTTGTGTGTGTGTGTGTGTGTGTGTGTGTGCGTGCGCGCCTGTACATGGGAGAGAGACTGTGGAGTGATTTCCACGTACAATACCACTATCATTGGGATATATTCCTAAAAGTAGCTATTTTCGACCATTCTTTTCCTCAACCGTTGTTTGATCAAGTGGAGTAGACTTCTTTTACTCCTCTGTGCATCACACCTGGTTTAGAAATGGATTCTACCGGAGGGATTCTGACTGGCTTTAGCTGTATCTCCCGCGCCCGTCGGTTTGGGTTCGAGTGTGTGAGCAGAAACCCCCTGTATACAGCAGTGTTACAACAGACCACAGCACTATTCTATGACCTCATTTTCTACCGTACAGGGGAAGCAATTAATCCACGGAATGTGTGTTAAATCCCATCCTCACCCTCTCCTCTCCTCAAGGCCCAGCTTTGGTTCCCTGGATAATCCAAAACATTATCCCAGATAACCAAATATGACACCCCAATGAACATAGGGCACACACACACACGTACAGTATGCGCGTATACACCCCCCCCCCCCCCCCCCCCCCCCCCCCCACACACACACACACTCAAAAATGTCTTTGCTCTATTTAAGAAGTAGAGTTCATCTATTTTGTTTAGCTCTAGTTGCGTTATTTATTCTCCATGTTTATTTTTGACCCCCCCCCCCAAATCTCTCTAGAGTGAGTGTGGAGTGTAGCCCCTATCCCGGGCCTTTTGAATCTAACGTTACTACCCAGGGTATTAACCATGGAGTCACTGAGAGGCTTAAAAAGCCATCAGCTCATTGTCCTGTGACACAAAACCCCTTCCTCTCAAATCCCCCATCCCTCTCTTCTTTCTCTCTTCCTTCCCTCCCTCCCTCCTTCCCTCCTTTCTTCGAAAGCCCGGGCATTCATATTAATCAGTTTAAAAGGCTAATGAGATAAGAGAGACTCAAGGGGAGCCCCCAAAGTGCACTAAGCCTCCGGAATAAACAGAGGTGATGAAGGTGGCCTGGGGCTACAGCCTCCTGTATGTGTATTTTTAAGGATCACTACACTTTAGTTTTTAATACCCTTTGTTTGGTACAGTCCAGTCAGAATTGAGAAATGCAGTACTTAATAAATAAATAAATAAATATATATATATATATATATATATATATATATATATATATATATATATATATATATTCACAGTGAGGCAAAAAAGTATTTAGTCAGCCACCAATTGTGCAAGTTCTCCCACTTAAAAAGATGAGAGGCCTGTAATTTTCATCATAGGTACACTTCAACTATGTGAGACAAAATGAGAAAAAATCAATCCAGAAAATCACATTGTAGGATTTTTAATGAATTTATTTGCAAATTATGTTGTTAAATAAGTACACGTTTGGTGGAAAGTGGGGTGTGGTGGAATGATGTTTGGGGGTAAATATATGTGGAATCGTAGTTGAGACTTAGCTGGTTGTTTGTGAGGTGTGTGGGTGTTGTTTGAGAAATATGCCTTTTTTGTTCCCCCTCTCTTTCTCTCTTGATCTCCATCTTGCCCCTCTCTTCCTACCGCCCTCACAACCCTGGCAGCTGCTTCTCTCTCTCTTTCTCGCGTGCATGCTCTCTTGTACATGCTCTCTTGTGCATGCTCTCTCCCAAAGATTATTAGTAGATGTGTCAGTAATAATTCCTGGGTTTTGGGGGATCCTGCTGTGGTGACCCAGCATGCACTGTGTTAGGTTTATGCCCAGTGTTGTGGCGGGCCTGGCTGACTGACGGCTGGCTAATACGTTACTGTATCACGTGTGTCGGCCTTTGTGGCTAGCCAGTCCTCTCTGTGCATTCAAGATGGCGAAGGTGAATTCAGTGATGGGATAGGAATATTACGCGGTCTCCCTCTCTCTCGCTCTCTCCCAGACTGAGACAGGGCCATGCGAGTGAAAAAACATGGCGGCTCAGCGAGGAGAAATAAAATAAATTTAAAAAAACGTTTTGAGCAGACACAAAGAAAGGGGTAACGCTGGCAGCCATTCTTTAGCCAAATTATACAGCCTTACATGACAAGAGTTTTTGTAATTTTTTAACTGTATATAAAATGGCCTGAAATAAGAGACGTGTGATTTAAAGGAACTGTCTTCCTAAGAAAAGAAAATCCTCTGAAATTAATTTGTGACGATCTGGTGAAACATTGGCAGATAGAAGGTGGGTCAGTCACAGAGCAGAAATAGACAAGAGAGACATGAAATAATGCAATTTGATAACAAAACAAGGACATTCTGACTTTATTGGATTTAAATGTCTGCAGCTGTACTGTTCTAAATGTTTTCTTTCGGCAGTGAATATTGTTTCAGACATTTCTCTCTGTGGGGTTGGTTTTTTGGTTTCCAAAAGGTCTCTTTGGAATATACAGTAGGCCGACTTGAGTTCCTTCGAACACGGAACAGACAGAACACCAGTGTTCAAGTGTTTCAGAGTTCCATAGTTCCGTCTCACCTGCTGTGCTCTGTACTCCTCACCGATAGAACCGATAGAACTCCACGTCAGTTCTAAAACACGACCGGAGACAATCCAGTTCGGGTGGGGGCAAATGGAAACCCAAATAGTCAAGATTGCAGGAGGTATTTTATTTTCCCAGGAATGAACAATGTTGGAATGGCCTCATTGCCTCATTAGGGCTTAAAGTTATGCTGCTGTGTTCCTCTTCAAATGAATATAATAATAGGACCAGTGTCTTGAAACAATTAGAAGTTTGAAGAATAGGAACGTGTTTTATAAATCATGCCTTTGCAATGAGTATGATATTTCTACTGTAATTGTATTGAATTATTTTCCTAAAATTAAATATTTTCCATTTTATTATTTATTATTATTATTTATTGTGGGGTTTATTAATATTTATTGTTATTCACACTTTTTGTTTTACCCTTCCTTCTTTTAAAATGTCCATTTCATTTACTTTTCATTGTCAATTATTATTTTAAATATATGACATTTTGTTGTAATATTTTTTTAAACAACTACTGTATATAGTCATATCACTGCTATACAACTATATATATATATATTTTTCTTCTTAAAAGTAGGAATTTATATAATATTTTAAATAAGCTGGAAGATTTCCACTTGCTCCTGTCTTGCTTATTCAATGGAAAAAAACGTCATAGCTTATTTTAGTAAATTATTTCACATGAAGCTTCTATTCTTTTTTGTTTAATTAATACACATAAACCATCACAAAATATATCCAGACTGGAGCTTTCATTGGTATTTTCACATTAATACCAACACATTTTTTTTTAAAGGGCGCATTACAAAAACTCAATACAATAACATTTAGATTTGTTTTCGATGACACAGCTTGCCGCTTGCAGCTGTATAAAGTGAATTATTTTCACATGATGAGAGACTTGATGGGAAATGTGCTAAGCTAGATTATTAGCCAGTAAGGTATAAGAGATAGAACCTTTCCCTGTATTGGATTGGAACGCAACCCGCTCTGTGCTTGGGGGAGGACGATTAAATATTTAGAGCTGTTTGCGATCCCCAGGTCGAGCTGTACTTGCAAACCTTCGCACGCAATTCTGGGGAATCGAGGTCAAGGCGGACATGTTTGAAACCTTGAAGGTGACAGACTGTCGTCAGTCTCTGTTCGTCATGTGGTTTGACCCTGACAACCTTTATGATACATATTATGTAAGATAATTCACTTTTAATGAATTTTCTGAGAGGTAAAATTGGCCTATTGAATGTTGCTGTTGAAAATGTTTTATTTTTTATATATCACCTTTACTTTGAGGATGACTTTGAGTGATACTTTTAGTTTGCTACTTACTTCCTAGTGAGACCCGCCATTTTCAAATCGGACGCCATTTTAAGTTAATGTTTCAGAGCAATTTTTATATGAATGTCTTTCGTTGACATTTTTTTTTCCCAAAGTCCCAACTTTCCCAGATATAAAATAACATGGCAACCAAGTAATTAATCAACAATATACTTGGCATCACCAAACAAGAGGCAACACACATGCTGTTTTACAGCGTCATATTCTGAAGCCAGAAGTGTCTCTCTGTGATTTCACCTCTCATTGACAGGTGCCAATCTCTCAGTCCCTCCACATATCCTCCACTCCATTCTGTTAATGAGCAGAGGAACAGGGGAGTGATCTGATCTTTAGTAATGCAGTATCCCCCTCTCACCCTCACTCACTCTTTCTGTGACGGGGAGAGGCATTCTTATATTAGGGCTTGTTCGGCTTCCATCTGTCCGTGGTACATTAACGTCAGAGCGGAGCAGAACTCCCCCTGCCTGTATCAGTGGTAAGAGGGACATGGCACGGAATCAGGCTGAATTATTCACACTCATAATCGGCCTTTATGTCCCGCCGCCCGGCCCGTCCCGGCCCGGGCACCAATGTTATTCTAGTGCATAATTGATAGTGCTCAGAAGTGGAAAAGTTAGAATAGCAGAAGTAATGCGAAGCGAAAGTGTAGTCAGGCGGCGGGAGTGGAGAGTGGGATTGGAGTAGAAGTGGGGAGGCAGACAGGGAAGTGGGTTAGGGCGCTGTTGCACAGAGCTCGTGTTAGCCTTTATCAGGCTTAGCCGGGGCTAGCGCGAGGATCGCGTGTGCAGGCCAGCCTGAAATGGAGGGGGAGGAAAGGGGGCTGAGATGGAAGAAGTGAAGGAGGAGACGGGGATCCTGTGTAACGAGTGTTGACGCTGAGCTGAGCTAGAATGTCGTCTCTCCCCGGAGTCAGATTGGAGTTTCGCGACTGGACTGGGCATTTACTTCTCTTTTTTTTACATCCCTTCACACATAACCCAGTCTGGAACGGCTTGGGATTAGATGTTACTGGAGCATTTGAATGCTAAAGTGTTACAAACTTTAACTACGAAAGGCTGATGAGGTAAACATTTAGAAAATACTTATCTCGTCTTTGGGATTTTTGAATGTTTCGTTTCCTCAATTGCAAACAAACCCCAATCATCTATAAATGATGAACTTTATTCGATTGTCCTTCAGATATATTTGAGTGTGTTGGTGTTTATTTTGGAACCCTTCCAGCACACTTTCGTCTGACTCCTACTGTACTGCACCACAGGCAGGTAGATGAGAGAGGCATTGACATCACATTACAACCATACGATACAGTGATCGATAAACTGAAACCTCTGGAGAAGAGTAGTTACTGGCTGAGCTCCAACACCAAACAGATGCTGCCCATTGAGAAATTGACTGAGATAACCTCCTGAAAATGTTTTAAGAAAGCAATTCCCATCTAGGAAAAAATTGCTGGCTGTTAAATTCTTCCTTTTAACTGACTGTACCTGACTCGCCCTTATCTTCCAATCTTTAGGTCATTGATCTATTTCACAGCGTCAACTGTAAGACTACTGGGTTTAAAAGACTAACCCTCAAGAATATTCCTCCTCTATATTTCCCTCTGTCTTCTCTCCCAGTCGGTGTGAATAGGTATCCTGGCCACGGACGCCCACACTTCTCAGGTGGAAGCTGTAAACATGGCCCCAGGTGGAACCTATTTTACACCTTGCTGACCCTCAACAAAGACCGCACTAACCGCTACCTAGCACGCCCTTTCTGCTTCGATAACAAAGAGCTTCAGCAGTTTAAAACCCACAACCGGTGTGCTGCAGTGGTAACCTGAGAGAGCTTTCATATCAGAAGTTGGTGGGAAATGTTTAATCCTCTGCTCGAAACCCACCAATACACAACACTTGGGGAACGCGCTTGGTAAAGTGGCCTGCTTTGATAGGGAGATCAGTTGGTAGTGACTGGAGAGACTGGTGATTGTGGAAACAGACACTGCAGAGATCTGGAAAGGAGAACATCTGGAAAATAATTTAGGTCTCATACATACAACCGGAGCCATGCTTGTTCAAGTACGTACACTACATGTCCAAAAGTATGTGGACACCTGCTCGTCAAACGTCTCACTCCAAAATCATGGGCATTAATATGGAGTTTGTCCCCCATTTGCCGCTACAACAGCCTCCACTCTTCTGGGAAGGCTTTACACTTGCTTCCATTCAGCCACAAGAGTGGGCACTGATGTTGGGCGATTAGGCCTGGCTCGCAGTTTGCGTTCCAATTCATCCCAAAGGTATTTGATGGGGTTGAAGACAGGGCTCTGTGCAGGCCAGTCAAGTTCTTCCACACCGATCTCCAAAAAAAAATTCTGTATGGGCCTCGCTTTGTGCACGAGGGCATTGTCATGCTGAAACAGGAAAGGACCTTCCCCAAACTATTGCCACAAAGTTGGAAGCACAGAACCGTCTAGAATGTCATTGTATGCTAGGGCGTTAAGATTTCCCTTCACTGGAACTTAGGGGCCTAGCCGAACTATAAAAAACAGCGCCAGACCATTATTCCTTCTCCACCAAACTTTACAGAGAAACAGTTTCCACTGCTCCAATGATGGCAAGTTTTACACCACTCCAGCCAACGTTGGCATTGTGTATGGTGATTTTCGGCTTGTGTGCAGCTGCTTGGCCATGGAAACCCATTTCATGAAGCTCCCAAATAATATTTATTGTGCTAACGTTGCTTCCAGAGGCAGTTTGGAACTCCTTGGTAGTGAGTGTTGTAACCGGGGACAGACGGCAGTCCCGTTTTGTGACCTTGTCTACCACTGGCCTACCACTTCATGGCTTAGCCGTTGTTGCTCCTAGACGTTTCCACTTCACAATAACAGCACTTACAGTTGACCGGGGCAGCTCTAGCAGGGCAGAAATTTGACTAACTGACTTGTTGGAAAGGTGGCATCCTATGACGGTGTCATGCTAAAAGTCACTGAGCTCTTCAGTATGGGCCATTCTGTGTGATCAATTTTATACACCTGTCAGCAAAGAGCGAGGCTGAAAGAGTCTAATCCACTCATTTGAAGCGGTGTCCACATACATTTGGCCATTTTGTGTACATAAACACACTTTTTTTTTATTTTTATAAACCTTTATTTTACTAGGCAAGTCAGTTAAGAACAAATTCTTATTTTCAATGACGGCCTAGGAACAGTGGGTTAACTGCCTGTTCAAGGGCAGAACGACAGATTTTGTACCTTGTCAGCTCGGGGATTTGAACTTGCAACCTTTCGGTTACTAGTCCAATGCTCTAACCACTAGGCTACACTGCCGCCCCAAATATACATATGACGCGTGTAGTCATGCATACATCTGGACATTCTTGAACAGACGAACGAGCCTTAACATATACCGTACAGTACATCGCTTAGACAATCTCCCTTGTAGACACATGAGACCCCTGTAAACTGATGCAGGCTAGACAAAAGGATCGATACATTCGATTTTAACATTTCAGTTTCAACTAATTTACTATTTTTGATATTTTGAGTGCCAAAATGAAATCACAAGTTTTGTATGTGTGATTGAGTCAAAGTGATGTTGTCCCGATCATAAAGGATTTCAGTTGAAACTTTTAATATTTACTGCACAGTATGAGTACCCATATATCTCTAGTGGAGTCCAACTATAAATTCCCTTTTGATAGATGTACCGTACACGTCATTATAGTTTAAAAGGAAGCACTCTGTCCAAGCTATATATATTTTTTTCAACAACACTTTTATAATATATAATATATTTGTATCTATCGCTGGAGTCACTACAATGTGCCCATAAAGACGTCGGATGGAAACATTAGCAGCGATACATCTGGGAAAGTCATAAAGCCGATTTACGAGTGCACTTAAGGGCCATGCACCTACCGGAGCCATTCTGGAAAGATGCAGACTGAGATTGCACCAAACTCTCCCAAATTACCCTCATTTAAAACTAATGTAGAAGAAGATCGATAAATGCTTAAATTAGCATTAATCTTGATTTTGGGGTAGAAGATTATATGATCACATTTTTAAAAATGTATTTCTTATTATAAATTATTTTGTAGGATTAATTAACAGAAGACTTCATGCACAAATGTGGCGATTTAAAATGGCCATTGAATAATGTACAGGAAGGCATATCTAAAACTATAGCCAATGAAATACTTATGCAAATGATACTACAATAGAAATGATATCTCTTAGATTATGTACAATCATCAATTTGATTCCATATTTTAATCTGTTTCGTGAAATGATTTCATTTGATGTCAAGGATAACGAAGCCACATTTACAGTATGTAAAACTAGTATTCATCGACGTCTTTTGACCTCGCATTATATGCCACATATGGAGAGATCAAAAAACACTCATGAATATTGCATTTCCACATAACTGTGGCTAAGAGTGTTCATTTCAAGACAAGACTAGAATATTGCAGACGCCTGTTTGTCTCAAACACCAATAGAACATTTTTAATGAACAGAAAATTCAAGATCGACCACCGTTACCATTAACTGCACTGACCTGTAGCAAGCGCACAACATTTCTCTGGTTGTCCCCCCCCCCGTATAATCTAGTCCTCTGCAAACAGAAATGAGGAAGTGTGAAAAGGGCCAGCATGCTTGGCTGCGCTCATATCCTTGTTTACTTACAGCTTGGCTCAGTATGCTCGGGCTGAAATGCTATCGCCATTAGCAGGTATGGATTAGTTCCCCTCTCCCTTGCTGTGAAGTTAATTGAGGGAATCTTCCACCCACAGCGGCCTGGGGTCACCCTCAATCTGCATGCAGTGGCGGTGTCCATTTAAAAAAAAAAAAAGCCATACACAGTTTCACTTTTAATTTTGACTCCAGTCTTCCCCCTCTACACCAGATGATATAATAATAATATAATATATACTCCATTCTTTTCCCCACCCTGAGATGTTAATGTAAAGTCATTAACAAGATATAATGGTTCATTATCCCATCACTAATTAGATTGTATAGTAGTTAGTTGGATATGTTACAGTCTTATTTTACATGAATTATTCCACTAATGGTTTGCTTAGTAATACAAAGAATGAGCAATTAAGCAATGGAATTTACAATGACATTTTTTGTTGTTGTCATTTCTTCTTTTCCACATCTCCCTCTAAATGCCTTTATCAAGCAACACATTCCGATTTAGCTGGGCTAGCTAGCATGGTTATCACCACGCGATGCTGTAAAGTTCAACTCGCACGTCCTACTGTATGTCTGACATTTGGTGATATTCTTTACGTGGCTGTTATTGGAAGTCTAATGTCTTCTTAATATGTGCAGAGTGTGCGTACACTGTTGCAATGTATCACTGTTTATCAAACAGCCAATTAATGATGTCACCCCCCCCCCCCCCCCCCGAGGAGAGCTGTGATACAGTTCGGGAATAAAACTGTTCATTTATGTACACTGTTTATGCCTCCTCATATAAAACCTATTTAGGAAGTACTGACATCACATACATGCCCTGATTATGCATCTCATTTCATAGTGTATTTCTTTCTTGGTGTTTTTTTACAACTCCAGTTCTACAACACGGAGATAAACTCATGAAAATTTTGTTGTAAGACAATGACATTGGGAGTTATTGCGTGTGTGTTGTGTAAATATTTTATTTTCCCATATCTGAGCCCAGGATAATTCTTAGCCTCCCGGCTTTGTTTTTCACTCGACAAGTCTCTTAATTGTGTATTTTTCCTGTGTTTTACTAACCAGTAATGATTTTATAGCCGGTTGTTTTATACGGGTGTCCAAATGTGCAGCCAGGGGAAGAGTTAGTGTGTTGCCTCCATTCGGCAGTGAGCTCTAATTGGAAGGTCAGGGGGACGTGTTTCGCCGTAACACAGGGTCCCGCTTACTGGAGATTTAAAGGTTATCTAAACACTGCCTATGACCTAAAGAAAGAGAAAAAAACATTCCATCATCAGATATCGTTGTTTGGGGGATATATTTGCCTTCCTCTTGTTAGTGTCTAGGGATGTAATATATTTCCACTAACACAGTTAGTTTTTACAGGGTAAAGGCAATGTATACATTACAACACATATTAATACAAAATATTAACTCCAACATATATCACAGTTTATGTTTTAATTACTTCAAAAAATATATATGTGTTTAATAAAAACCAACATGTGGAATTTAAAAAAAAATATTAGTCGTACAACATTATGTGAATTTGCCTTTAGATGTTGTGGGGGGAAAAACATTAGAGGTCAGCTGTTTTTTTGTGAAGGTCGCTCTGTCTTGAGTTCACTTCCCTGGAAGTGTAAGAATGCCCTTTTCAGTCATCGGATCTTTCTCCACCATTTTCTTTTACTAGAGCAGCTGTACTTAGTACTGTACGGTGGCGTGTGTGTCTGTATTCAGGGCTGTTACGGCATGCCAGGGGTTAACCGTAGCCAGGATTGGAGGGCCGTGGGGTGTGTGTCGGGGTGTGTGTAATGTGTATGTCTGATGGGCTCCCCTCCTGTATTTTGTGCCACATTTCGTGTCTGTCACCGGGCCCTCTCTCACGCTTCCCTGGGCCTGTGGTGTAGAGCTGGCGTTGATGGGGTTTGGGTGGAGGAAGGCGGAGGGTGGCGGGTAGAGGGTGGCGTCGAGAATGTAAGTGCCCGATGTCTTGAGAGTATGGTTGGGTCTGGCTCGGGTCACGTGGGCCCCGGAGAGATTTCCCCGGATGGTTCTTGGCACGCGATGCTCAGAGCATGCGCACACACACTCCCTCATATTATACACGATTACAGACACACACACACACACACACACACACACAGCCCGCCTCTCTACTGGAGTCGGGAGCCAATAAAAACGTTGCGTTTCTCTCTCTGTGCCTCCTGTCACCGTGTAGAACCTCCAGGATCTGATCTGGGAAGACTTAAATCAGGCTCTGTCCCTCTCACATCATGTGTGTCTTAGGTCTCCGATGATACATATATGTCGCTAAATAAGTCCTGTCCTCCTCATCTAGCGAACTCAGCCTTTTGTCCGTCAGCCTTTTGTCCGTCAGCCTTTTGTCCGTCAGCCTTTTGTTCTTTCTCTTTAAACAGTTTATTTGTATTTGTTTTATTCCCAAATACCAGAGTCCCTTCTGCGGCGGTGTGTATGTAGGTGTGATAAAGACATGTTTGCCCTCTCCGCTGTTCCAATGGCTGTGTGGTCCCCTCCATCCCTGTATGGTAATGGAGCAAACTACAGGAGAGGGAGAAGGAGAGGTGAAGGTTCTGCAGACAAAGGGAAAGAATGTGCTGAGCAGAGCAAGGCTAGGAGAAGGGATGGAGGGGGAGGTTGAGGGGGAGAGCACAGTGTGACCAGAGCTAGACTAGCATGATTATGGCTGGATTGTAGTCCTCTCCTCCTTTTTTCTCTTCTTGCCTGTATATGGAGATGACTGGCCCCTATTAAAGCATAGATAATTGATTTTCTAATCCTTTTCCCCTCCTTTCTTGTTGTAATACCCTTGTGCCATTACCTGCCTCTCAGAGCACCATTCAATACAACCTCTGCATTTGTGTGGGGAGAAAAGCTTATACAGGTGTTGCTACTGGACTGGCACTTAGCCTCCTTCCCTCCCATTCTTCCTTTCCCTTTTTTTCTCTCTCTCTCCCTCCCTCCTCCCCTCTCCCCTGCATTCCCTCCCCTCTCCCCTGCATTCCCTCCCCTCTCCCCTGCATTCCCTCCCCTCTCCCCTGCATTCCCTCCCTCCCTCCCTCCCTCCCTCCCTCCCTCCCTCCCTCCCTCCCTCCCTCCCTCCCTCCCTCCCTCCCTCCCTCCCTCCCTCCCTCCCTCCCTCCCTCCCTCCCTCCCTCCCTCCCTCCCTCCCTCCCTCCCTCCCCTCTCCCCTGCATTCCCTCCCCTCTCCCCTGCATTCTCTCTCTCCCTCCCTCCCTCCCCTCTCCCCTGCCCCCCTCCCCCCTCCCCTCCCTCCCTCCCCTCTCCCCTGCATTCTCTCTCCCTCCTCCCTCCCTTCTCCCCTGTCTTCCCGCTCTCCCTCCCTTTGCTTCTTCTGTCCTTACCTCCCTCCCTGTGAAAATATGTGATGTGGAGAGGTGAAGAAGTTAAGAGATTGAGAATGCATTTACAGCTCAGCTCAGCTCTGCTCCCCTCCCTCTGCCCTGCCCCGGATGTGATGAGAGTCTAAAGAGTGTATGTGAGTGCGTGTGCGTGCGAGTTTGTTTAATGAGAGTCTGAGAACCTGGTTGTGGGTCAGTGGTGTCTGTAAGATGTGGCGGTGAGAGAGAGGACACGCGTGGCAGGGCTGGACGGTGTCCATTATGACCTTTGACCCCTAGGGAAGGTTGCAATATACATGCAAAGAAGAGAGCGTCCTGTGTTGTATCCTTCACCGTGTGATGCTCATACTGCCCTTGTGAGAGACTGAGAGAGATTGACACTGTACACACACACACACACTACATGTCTACATCCAGAGGGACCAGGAGGACAGACACACTGAGTCACAGAGAGGGGCGGGATGAGGGAAGGCTTAATGTGTAAAGTACCTTGCTGTGTGGGATGAATTTAAAAAAGGATGAGCGGAGAGGAGTGCGCAGAGAGAGAGCGACAGGGATGTAGAGAGAGCGACAGGGATGGAGAGAGAGAGACAGGGATGGAGAGAGAGAGACAGGGATGGAGAGAGAGAGACAGGGATGGAGAGAGAGCGACAGGGATGGAGAGAGAGCGACAGGGATGGAGAGAGAGCGACAGGGATGGAGAGAGAGCGACAGGGATGGAGAGAGAGAGACAGGGATGGAGAGAGAGCGACAGGGATGGAGAGAGAGAGACGGGACTAGAACACATAGAATGGACCCATTTTGAGATGGGATAGAATATTGAATGATTGAGTGGTGGTAAATATTGTATTTGTTCATTTGTTATAACTGATACCCACTATTTAAAGCACAGGCGCACACACAATATCTCTCTCTCTTTGTGTCTGTTCCATTGTCTGTGACTCAGTTCTGAAGTGAGTGACCTTTCTAGGCCTGAGTTTACTACCCAAAATAAGATGGAGGGAGAGAGAGAAAGGGAGACAGGGATGGAGAGAGAGAGAGAGCGGGATGGCGGGGGAGAGAGAGGGAGACAGGGATGGCGGGGGAGAGAGAGAGATTGGGATGGAGAGAGCGCGAGAGATTGGGATGGAGAGAGCGCGAGAGATTGGGATGGAGAGATTGGGATGGAGAGAGCGCGAGAGATTGGGATGGAGAGAGAGATTGGGATGGAGAGAGAAAGAGAGAGCAAAGCAGTTTGTCTTTCAGCAGGTTGTGGTTGGTGGGGGTTTCTGATGGCGTCTAACTCTGTTCCATTACCCATGATGCTCCACTGGTGCCCGCTCAGATCAGACACCATCTGGTGGGTGGCATGACACCCTGCCTCTAGTCCTCCTTCTCTTCTCCTCCCAGCCTCCCGTCCTCCTCCTCTACCTCCCTCTCGGTCCCTCCAACCAACCCTCCCTTTGGCCATTCCTCCCTCACTGCCATCCCTGTCTTCCTCAATCCATCCCTCTTTCTTCTCTGTCTCTCCCTCTGTCTGTTTCTCTCTCTCTATCCTCTCCCCCCCCCCCCCCCCCCCCCCCCTCTCTCTCTCTCTCTCTCTCTCTCTCTCTCTCTCTCTCTCTCTCGATCCTCTCTCTCCTCTCTCTCCTCTCTCTCTCCTCTCTCCTCTCTCTCTCTCTCTCTCTCGCTCTGCGTCCGTCTTCTCTTTTATCTTGTCCGGCTGTTTGTGTGAGAAAAGACTGTCATTATAGAGATGCTCCCTCCACCCTCTGTATCTCCCCCCTCTCTCTCCCTCTGTCCGTCTGGGCTGGGTGTTTGGGTGTGAAAGAATGTCATTAAAAAGATGCCCCCTCTCCTGCTGGGAGTAATCATCTATGAAAGAGGACACATTAATGTTAGCTGTGTGTGTGTGTGTCCGTGCTTGGGGGCTGGCATCTCGGGCCCCCTTTGCCTTGCCTGTCGCCATGCTGCTTCTTTCCAAAAATCCTCCCTCAAGGTCACAGTCATTCTGCCCTGTGTGTGTGTGTGTGTGTGTGTGTGAGAGAGAAAATACGGTTCCATTTCCCGTTGTAACACCCATACACACCGTCCTATTAACCTAATCACACATCCTCTGTTCCCATCTTAGTTGGCTTTAGTCTTGAATGTACCAATAAGCTCTCAATGCCATTTCATCACAATACTACTGAATATGAACACATCAGCCAAGGTTACAGGCACAGAAAAAGAGCATCAGTAGCTAGTCTTCCTCGCTCTCAGTCTCCCTACACAGCTAAAAGAGACCATCCTTCTTCCATGTTGCAAAGGCTGCTGTGTGTGTCAACACTATACCGAAGAAAAGAGTTGTGTGTGTGTGTGTGTGTGTATGTGTGGCTTTCCTTTTCATCAGTCCTCCCGGGGTTCAGGGCTCTGAGGCTGTGTTCTTAAGGTCGGGGCTGACTCTGTAGGAGAGAGGTCACTCATCAATGCCATCCCTCCATCCATCCCTCCATCTCTCTTTTATAGATTCTCTCCTGTGTTGCCCTTGGTATGTGGACTTTATTACATGTTCCTCTGGGTGGGTGGTAGGGAAGATTGGGGGGGTGGTGGAGGGGTCATCCACCATTTGCTTCTATTCATCTATGCGTGGGGGCTCCGGTTGAAGGGGTCTGACGGTGGAAAGGTGGCCCAGGACCCCCTGCCCTCGCTGGGCAAACTGCTCCACAGCAGTCCCCTGAATGGCCACGGAGGTCACATAGGAAAGAGGAGGAAAGAGATAAGAAAAATCTCTTTCTGTTTCTGACATTTCACTGACTGCACAGTGTGCACATTTGAAAGCACTGAGCATCGGTTAAAGAAGGGAGAAGCGGTAGTCTGCAATCCTGTCTAATCTTCTCCAATCAATACAAATGAAGAGTTCCTCTGAAACGGCTAAATGAGAACCCACGAGGTATTCTGCTGCTAACTCTGATTGAACTGAGATAGAGCTCCTCTCCTAATGAACATGGTCAGCAGACACAAACACTTCTGCATGTATTTAACCTTTTATTTAACTAGGCAGGTCAATTAAGAACAAATTCTTAGTTACAATGACGTCCTACCAAGAGGCAAAAGGCCTCCTGCGGACACACACACACACACACACACACACACACACACACACACACACACACACACACACACACACACACACACACACACACACACACACACACACACACACACACACACACACACACACACACACACACACACACACACACACACACAGACACACAGTAAAAGAGGAATATGAATCCGACACAGTGGTATGGCAGTTTTAGACCTGTGATATTCTGTACACCACTGTAGAAGGCCTTACATCAGCTCAGAATAGGTGTGTGCGGTTATGCACATGCACATAGGGCTTTTCAGCTAATGAAGGTGTTACCCCCCCCCCCCCCCCTCTTATATATCGGTGATAAAGTGCACTCCCATGTGTGTATAAATGAGTGTGTGTGGTGTACGACCTGACGGATGGAACAGCAGCAGCATCATGGTAAATGACAGTTCAGCCTCTCTGCCTGGCCTAAGATGTACGGATGATACGTTGTATAGGCTTTCTGACAAACCCTCTGTTTCACAGCCAGGTGGGGAAATCAAGCAAATGATCCCTTTCCTATACACTGCCTATAGGCTGCAGCCAGACCTGTATCTACTGCTAAACCAATCAAACCCAATTCTCTCACACACGCGCAGTAACCTAATAAAGATGCACGCTATTCCACTCACCTTGGCTGGGGTGAAGGGAACGGCTCATCTAAGAGCGATGGAAACACTATACCCTCTCATTTGTCTTGCTATCGCTCCTTTCTTCCTTCTTTGGTGTCATTTGCTTTTGTGGAGAATGAGACGTGACGGGACACGACTGGGTGTTTCCTTAATGTGATAATGAAAAGGTCAGAATTACAGGATGGTATATAGAGCCAGTGAGCAGATTCCCTCACCACAGAGATGTGAATTTGAACAGACAGCCACTCCTCTGTCAGTCAGTCAGTGAGTGAGTGAGAGTGAGTGAGTGTGAGTGTGTGTGAGAGCGAGAGTGTGAGTGAGGGTGTGAGTGTGTGAGTGTGAGTGAGGGTGTGAGTGAGAGTGAGTGAGAGTGACTGAGAGTGAGTGAGAGTGACTGAGAGTGAGTGAGAGTGACTGAGAGTGAGTGAGTGAGAGTGAGAGTGAGAGAGAGTGTGTGAGTGAGAGTGAGAGTGAGTGAGAGAGAGTGTGTGAGTGAGAGTGTGAGTGAGTGTGTGAGTGAGGGTGTGAGTGTGTGAGTGAGGGTGTGAGTGAGAGTGTGAGTGAGTGTGTGAGTGCGTGAGTGTGAGTGAGTGTGTGAGTGAGTGAGTGTGATAGAGGAAGGAAGCATAGCTACATTATCCCTACACCGCTGGTCTTGTTTGATTCATTGGACTCTGTGGAGCAGATATGAGGTGATTAGATCAGTCATATTAAACAGTCGTTTGCATCCAGGATCATTTTTCAGCCCAGAAGGAGCTTAGAAGCCTGTTACAGCAGATGGAAATGGGATTTTCCTCTAAGTTGCTGGAGGCCAGTTAAAGTGGATGTGAGTGTGATTTCTCCAGTAAGCTGTGTGGGATAGTAGCGGACGTGGCTAAAGGAGTAGCCAGCTTCACAATTAGCCCTGATTCATCTGCTACTGTTGCTGCTAGGCTCTGAATCGGCATTACTGCTAATGAAGACACACTCGACTTGACTTTACATTCAGGGGAGAGGTGTGTATGTGCAGGACAGTTGTCTCATGGTGCAAGGCTAAGCCAGGGCCAGGTATAGCCTGATTCATTAACACTCCCTCTGTTATTAGCGAAAAAGCGGTCCGGGTACGGCGTTGGGCTCAGGAACACAATTTGACACGATACCGGGTTAATAGAAGCTGTGTGAGACAGACATTTAGCATGCGGCACGGCCTTAGAGAGGATCAGAATGATTCAGCTGGGAAAAGAGACAGCTCTGACTACAGCTTTCAGCACACATTCTCAACTTGCCCTTTTTAAAAATAAAAA
The DNA here is from genome assembly GCF_002021735.2 of Oncorhynchus kisutch. Lineage (NCBI taxonomy): Eukaryota > Metazoa > Chordata > Actinopteri > Salmoniformes > Salmonidae > Oncorhynchus > Oncorhynchus kisutch. The sequence goes on from NC_034176.2 coordinate 41,220,431, forward strand.
AAATTCAAGCTCTGCTCCGCCACGATTAATTCACACATGGCAGTTCTTTCAATGTACAATATTTATGTATATATAGATGTTCTTTTCTGTTTTAAAAAAAAGAAGAAGCTTGAAATGGCTCTATTTGATCCTGGCGCCGCAATGCCTTTTTCCCCGTTAATGTTTCAGGAATCAGAAAACCCTCAATTTGCAGGGAAAATTGGACCATTTCTTCTCTGCAATTATTGAAATAAGGGAGTTGGGGAGGAGGTACTTTGAAGCATACAGGCCTATTAGCAGGGTTTTTGAAGCCAGGCGAAGCCCAAGGCAATCATTTCACTGCAAACAAATGGAGACATGGTGAACTGTACTGTATAGAGCTGTTGTATATTAGTGCATTGGCAAGAGTAGGCTAAAGGCTCACAAATAATACTATAATACTATAATACACTGTAAGACTTTGTGATAAGGTCATACACTTTACATTTGCACTGTAAAATAATACACCTCTAATATTTTCCTTTTTAAATTCCACATTTATCTGTCAAGGTTCCTATAGTTCAGTCAACACATATAAACCCCAGTGTGAAAGCCAGTCTTTTTCACTAGAGAGAAAAGGGCACTTTTGTTGCAGGCGGGGGGTGTGTGGGGGGGGGGGGGGGGATGAAGGAGGGATGGAGAGTTTGAGGGGTGAAAGAGTAAAAGTCGGATCCTAATCTGATGCCATCTGGAGAAATGTTCAGGCCAGGGGTTGGTTGGTACAGGTCACGCCCCTTATGTAAACTGACAAATTCTTTACACTCTTAATGGTATATCACATTCATACCACTGACGACTGGCTGAGTGCGCGTGCGCGTGTGTATGTGTTTTCACACTAACGCTTTATCGCATTCATGAGTTTTGGCTACGCGAGAGGGGTCGCGAAGGGCCACAGCTTATGGTAAGACCCTAATAAAGAAGAGAGATTGTGCCATTGTGGTTGAGAATGTGTTTATGTGCGTCTGGATGGGGCGCCTAGCCGGCTCTCTCTCTCAGGGAGGAGGGGGTGCTGGAGGAGGGGGGGGGGGGTATAATTCCTAGAGAATGTGTGAAATCTGAGGGACAGAACCGGGGAGGAGGTAGAGAGTGAAAAAGAGAGAACAATCCCAAGGAGCAGTGTGTGAGATACATAATGTGCATGGTGACACTGAGCTGTGTGTGATGTTGATGAGTTTGACCTATGCTGTTAACAGGAGTAAAGGAGTTTACCCCCCTGCTGTTTAACTATCACACTGCCAGGAGCTGGGGCTCATAGGCTACCTCATAGTGTGTGTGTGTGTGTGTGTGTGTGTGTGTGTGAGAGAAGGGTCTTTTCACTCATTCGGTTCCTTTTGAGAAGTGTAACTTGGTCCCCCCCCAAAATCTTTTGATTTCACCAAATTTTTTCATTATGCCATGTTCAACTTCACAAAAAAACAAGTTTTCCCATCTCAAAGTTAAAGATGCACTACGCAGAAATCGCTCCGCCATTTCCTGGTTGCTAGAATTCTAGTAGTTTGTCTTCTCAGTTTGTCTGACAAAATAAGCAAGTATAGTGTAGAGAATCATTGTACCATCTAAACCACTGTGAAATATATTTGTATTGTATTTTCAGCTGTATAAAGCTTGTCTACAAAACCGAAAAATAAAAGATGCAAAAACAAAAGTTAAGAACGGGAAGCATAGAAATAGTGCACATGGAACAGATTTACCGCTTCTTAGACTTGCTTTCAATGAGAATGACAGATCTATGATTTTGTCAGGTCACCCAAAAGTTACATATTGCAACTTTAAATACAAAAATGATATAATAAGTGCCTATTAATTGCCAAATGAAGATGGGTTGACAATGTTAGCTTAAATCGGCCTTAAATCCCCTTGTGACAGGGGGAATGGAAGCTTGTTGTGTGCAATTGAATGCGAACTTCACAATAAAAAAATATATTTAAAAAAAAAATCTTTAAACATTTCTAGCCTGTCTATCTAGGAATGGTTTTACCATATTAACCCTTTACACTCTTGGGACTTGGCCCATATGGATAGGGCTGAATTGAAATGTTTCTTACAGAAGCCAAACGAAAAAGCATATGCACAACCATGGTAGCAGCTGAAAGGAAACAGTGGAGCTGATTAGGAAAATGATTAGACCAAAGGTGAAGGCACACCAGTTCGCCTGACACAAGACCGAATCGAAACATTCCACTGTTGTTTTTTGTTGTTGTGCGTTTTACATTATGCTGTACTTTCCGATACATCCAACAATACGATAAGACAGTTCCTCGGAAAATGTGGTGTAGGTGCAACGTAATACACAAAAATGACAAGGGTTTGAGAGAGAGGACTAACTGGTGTCTCCAAGCGGGGGACACACACACACCTCTCCAAAGTGTGCACAGTTCCTAAGCAATTTCAATGCCCCTTTATGACTCTTCAACTATAAAGTAATTTTTTGAGCTCTCCTAGCTGTGCCGCTGAGGAAGTAGAGTTTCGTTTGGAACACAGCCCTGCATCCCCGCCATCACACAATTACTGATCCAAAAAACGAGCCATTATAAATCGCAATCTGGGTTAGGTGGGCATGATTTGAATGCTTGTTCTATTGGCAACATGACTAGCTAAGTTATAAAATACGATCTTACAGTGTTATTTCACAGGGCAATTCAGAGAAACACATCATCATTTTGGTGCGTATAGAAAGGAGACGTTAATGCATTCGGGTGCCTTGTTCCGTGGCAAATTCTCTTCACAATAAACAAACAGTTTCATTCGGTTCAGAACAACCCAGGGATTGACGACAGGTCACCTTGTAACTGCACATCAAACATAGAGATCCTAAACATGGACACTGCAGTTGACAAGTGTCATGATTTGGAAATGTGAAGTACATGTTTGGAATCACGGGTGCTTGGCTTGGTTGTATGACATCAAAGTGGTATTTATTATAATCCTCAACATCTTGAGTTATCTTCATTTACAGCATTTCCCTCACTCAGACAACAAAGATGTTGCTGATGTTGACTAATTACCAGGAGGGATGGGGGGGGGGGGGGGGGCAACTGGGATGCAGTGCTAAAGTTTATAGCGGCTTGTCAGTCAAATCCCATGCAGAGCTGCGAAGCGCAGAGACAGAGTTCTGATGTCATGTGTAGCATGTTACTGTGCAGCCACTACGTTCCAATTTAGGCGCGTATCAGTGCCCAAATCTGCCATTTTCAACCCGTCTACGAGTAAGAGTGTAAAGGGCTACAGCAAGAGTTCAGTTCAGGGTTGACCTTTAAAACGAGGGACCGACATAAATTAATCAGCAATCACACTTTTAATAAATACTCATCTTCAGAAATGACTGACAAAGCAACAACAATAACTGGGGCTTTACAATGATGGTGAAAACGTGAAGTCTTGAGGTTAAAAGTGGGTTCAAATATTCCTAGAGGTCACAGAGGGTGCACTGGGGGACATGTTAAAAATGCTGCATTTTGGCACGTTGGAAGTCTTTATTCATATACAAACTAAAATAATAATAATACTCTCCATGTGGTCGATATTAAAGGGGCACTTCTTTTAATCTTTTTTAATTCAATGTTGGTGCACCATTTCTACTTTAAAATATCAAAAGGCACTCTTTTTGTGGGACGACCCAGAGAGAGTTTGCCTGAGTAGTAGTCTGTAGGTAAACCGCTTGAACTCCCACTGAGATGAGACCGAGAAGTGAAGAGGTTACAAAACTATCTGGTCATTTTTTTTTAGCAATGGTTAGAGACTGACAACGTCAAAGAGAGAGAGAGATGATCTTCCTACTCTGCCTTTTTTCTCTCTACCACTTTCCTTCTCGGTCACTTAATTGCTCTTTTACCAGCTTTTACAGCCCACCTCTAATCCCCCCCCCCCCCCCCCCTTTCTCTGTTGCTCTCTCACACTCTGTCCCCTCTTTAACTTTTCTCTCCCTCCTCCTCCCAGGGGTCTTAAAATCTACCCGTTCTCTCCATCTCTCCTGCTTGTCTCCAGTGGCCCAGGGGACTTCCCCAGCCCGGAGCCCCAGACAGAGAGCCCAGGGCTGGGGTGGAAGGTGCTGGGGAAGCGCTGGGATGGATGTACACTCTGGCGGCCTAAACCCAGAGGTTCAGTACAAAGAGAGAGTAGAGGGGTGGAGAGAGAGAGAGAGAAAGAGAGAGAGAGAGACAGAGCTTTCACAACCCTACAGTTAAAGCCCTACAGAAACGGGTGTCACAATTACCCACAAGACACTGCAGCCTTTCAGGGCACTAGTTTATTTGGCATGTAAGTTCCCCATGGTGTGACTGTTTGGACTTGGGCCTAAGTCCAGTGTATCCAACACCTCTCTCTCTGATATCCAGAGCAGTATTATGTATGTATATTCTTTTTTTCACATCAATCGAGACTCATCATCTGTCTCTCTCTCTCTCTCCAGTCCAATCAGACAGAACAACATTGTTTGGCGAGAGAGACGGGAATGCTTCATAAGCAGGCCACAAAGACATTATTTTCGCTCTACGAGGATATTTGAAATATATCAAATAGCTACTCGTCGCCTCGTCAGTGAATCTTCATCCGCTTCACAAGACATCTTTGGTTTTGGGAATATTAGGCTATTTCTATTCCAGAATGGGAGTCTCTGTCTACAGAAAGTAAGAAGGAAAAGTCTAAACATATAGAGCTTGATAAAAAGCTTTGTTACCACAAGGGTTATTCGGCTGTCCCTATAGGAGAACCCTTTTTGGTTCCAGGTAGAACCCTTTTTTGGTTCCAGGTAGAACCCTTTTTGGTTCCAGGTAGAACCCTTTTTGGTTCCAGGTAGAACCCTTTTTGGTTCCAGGTAGAACCCTTTTTGGTTCCAGGTAGAACCCTTTTGTGTTCCAGGTAGAACCCTCTGGGGAAAGGGTTCTACATGGAACCAAAATGGGTTCATCAAATCAAATGTATTTATAAAGCCCTTCCTACATCAGCTGATGTCACAAAGTGCTGTACGGAAACCCAGCCTAAAACCCCTTCTTCAAAGGGTTTCTCCTATGGGGACAGCTGAAGGATCATTTTCAGGTACTAGATACCACCTTTTTTTCCTACGAGTGCAGTATTTTTTGGGCGAGGAGGAAAACATAGCCAATAATCAACATTTTCTTCTCTTCTGCAACCTGGTGTACTAGAGTAACTTGAAAGTTAGTTTACACACCCACACGCACACATGCACCACACACACACACACACACACACACGCCCACATGCACTACACACACACACACACACACACTTCTTGACAACGGGAACTCTTTTTTGCAGTAGTGTGTGACCCCCAGGTTCTTGCCAAGTTGCTGGGACTGGGGCCCTTTGGCTTGTGTGGTTTGTTAATGGACTCTTAGCCAGTCCATCTGTATTGTGCGGGAGAACAATCCAGTGAATGCAGCAAATTAATTTGGACACAGAATGGCTGCCACTTCACAGAGAGCCCCCTTGCTAAGGTGCAACTGGAGAACCAGAGAGGTCAGTCACACACAAAATGGAGGACTGACAGAAGTACATTGGGAAACACTCGGGTCTAACCCTTAATTGAATGGGGGGGGGACATGGCTGACATTTTTCCATTGCTCCCCCTCTCTCTTTCACTCTTGTTGAACCCCCAGATGAGAGGGACAATGCTGTCGCTTTTTGTCTTGTTCCCCCACTCTTTTTCTCTCTTGCTGGCATTCTTTCAGCGGTGGCAGCGGTGGAGATTGTGTGTGTGTGTGTGTTTGGGAGAGAGCGTGAGGAAGAGCTTCTAGCTGAGCTGTGAGTTCAGAGGTCAGCTTGTAGAGCCATGCTGGAGAGTCTGCCCTGGGATTCCCACTAAAGGAGGGAGGCCTGGAGATGGAGGAGGGATATGATGGAGGGTGAAGGACAAGCAGGGGAGGAGATAGAGGGGAGGTTGTAGAAGGGGTGAAAGGAGTACAGGGTGTCGAAAGGAGTGGTTAAAAGAGAACGAAGGGATCCAACAGTCATAGAGTGGTACATGGCACGCGGTACATGGTACATGGAGAGTGGTAAATGGCATGAGGTACATGGAGAGTGGTACGTGGCACATGGATAGTGGTACATGGCCCACAGTACATGGTACATGGAGAGTGGTACATGTAACATGGAGAGTTTTCCTTGGCACGCGGTACATGGAGAGTGGTACATGGTACGTGGGGTTCTGCTCAGTGTGCGTCCGCAGGCAACAGTACTGAATGTGGGGCAGGAATAGACCATTGTTCCTTTCTACGTCCCGGCAGAGTGGCGTGATGGGGTGTGCAGAGGACAGGAGAGGGGTGATTCTCTGTGACCCCACGGGACCCACAGACACCCGCCACCACCAGGGCTTTTGTCCAAGGACCCCTTTCTCTGACCTCTATGTTAGTCCCCTATAGTGCCATCCACTGAAATGGGACACGGTCAGAGTTATGGGTAGCAGCTGAGCTCATGTACAGGATATCAATAGGAGACACACAATCAATATGCTAATAGATAGTGCCAATAATCATCATTTATTTCCCAATGAAGTAAGGATGAAGACATATATTCACGATACTCTGTGGCCCATGGATCATGTTGTTGTCAGTATCATGCGCAAACCAACTCAAAAACCATGTCAAACTATGTGTTTATATACACTGAGCAAAAATATAAACGTATCATGCAACAATTTCAAAGATTTTGCTAACTTACAGTTCATATAAGGAAATCAGTCAGTTGAAATAAATGGATTAAGCCTTAATCTATGGATTTCACATGAATACATGTCTGTTGGTCACAGATACCTTAAAAAAAGGTAGGGGCCTAGAACAGAAAACCAGTGTGACCACCATTTGCCTCATGCAGCACGACACATCTTCTTCGCATAGAGTTGATCAGGCTGGTTGATTGTGGCCTGTACACCTGGCGACCGTGTCAGCGTGATGTGCCCGGCATGTCACAGGAGTCGCTAGAGCGCGATTGGACAAGGACATCCCGGCCGACCAAATCCTCCCCTAACCCGGACGAAGCTGAGCCAATTGTGCATCGCCTCATGGGTCTCCCGGTCGCGGCCGGCTGCGACACAGCCCGGTATCGAACCAGGATCTGTAGTAATGCAGTGCCTTAGACCGCTGCGCCACTCGGCAGGTCCATTTCTGGGATCTTTTATTTCTGCTCATGAAACATGGGACCAACACTTTACATGTTGCGTTTATATTTTTGTTCAATGTACGTAGAAGTCTGCATTGACTTGTTAGAAAGCAGCAGAGAGGTAATGTAATCTGAAGGTGTAGGATTATAAAATCTTGAGCTCTACGGGCTTTGGAGTGTTAAACTACTAGCTGGATTAGGTTTCACTCTTAACACCTGGGTTTACTACCTGACACTGGGGATTGGGTGGTTAGGACTCTGGGACGATGTTAGCATGTCCGTGTTCGAGTCATCAAATAAAACAAGAAATAGGAGAAGTCGAGAGTTGTTATGCCCGTTGAGCTGTGGTCCCCGGAGAGGGGGAGAGAGAAATAGAAAGGGGGGGGGGGTAGAGGATAGTGAAGGAGAGGGAGGAAGAGGGACTGGTGGAGAAAGTAGAGGAGAGAGAAAAGAAGAGGGAGAGAGAGTGGTAGAAAGGAGGAGTACATGGAACATGTGGACGGAGGCGAGGTAAATGATAGAGTACAGTTAAACGAGGGTATGTAATTTGGGTGTTTGGTAATTACACCGGTTTAACAGAAAGTTGTCCATCCCTCTCCTGTGTGTGTGAGTATATATGTATATATGTGTGTGTGTGTGTGTGTCTCACTGTAGATCCATCCAGCCCTCCCTGCTGCTCACAGCTCATGTTTTCCACATTTAACTCAACTGTGTGTGTGTGTGTGTGTGTGTGTGTGTGTGTGTGTGTGTGTGTGTGTGTGTGTGTGTGTGTGTGTGAGAGGGGCATTCTAATATATGTTTTTAATCCGTACATGCGTCCATGAAATACGTTTATATTGGTGGATTGTGAGCCAAGGAGTTGACCGGGTACTGCATGATCTAGTGGTGATGTATTTTACCCCCTGAAAACATGGCTCCCTGTTTGTGAGTGTGTGTGTGTGCATAAAATTGAACACGAGAGTGAGTGGAAATATGTGTATGTGTTCGTATGTGATCGTTAGGTCAGGGGTGAGACGGACAGTTTTAAAAGGAAATGTTACTTTGTCCAGTAACATCAAAAAAGGGAGAGATAAATCATCAGGTTTTATATTCCCACGCTGAGTTGATAGCATCCACGTTAGTGAGGCCGGAAACCGGCAATAAAACCCAACACATGGAAATAGTCAGGCCCGTATGATGTCACAGTAGTATATACGCTCCAATGTATATAAATGTTTTACTTATTGACTTCTTAAGGTTTTCTTATCGCCACACCAAAGTAGGCAGTTGATGAAAGGGCCGAGAGAGAGTACAAGGTTGCCATTTCAGACCTCAGCCTCGTGTGTGTGGGTGTCTCGGGTGCTATAATTTCAAACTTCCCATTTCTTGCATGAAAGGAAAACACACACCTCCTGTTTTTCTTGGAGTGTGTGTCTCTCTTCTGCCGTGTAAAGTATTTTCTATTTATATGTACACACACACTTTGATATGCCTGTAGAGTATATTGTGTTCAACAATAGATTGCAGAATATATTTTCAATATTCCTGTCTATAAATGTTTCTAAAGTTATTGAATAAAAAGCAAGTTATTGAAATAGAAAAAACGACTTGTATTACAGAGCAAGTGATTAAGCTTCGTATGACACCAATATTTGCTTTGTTGCACCTACAGATGAACCGTTATGGAGTCTGGAAGGGGGCCTGGGTGAGGTCAAAAATCTCCCAAATCATGGTATTTTTGTGTCTGGGTTTCATGAGGAATCATTCACACTCAGACGCACACGCACAGATTGCCACAACCGCTCCTATTTGATCATTTATTTATTCACTCGTAGCTATTCCATTAGGTTCTGGATTTAGTCTGAGGTCGGTCGGATATCTAATAATTACATTACAGTATGTCCTGCATTTAGCTGTACAAATATATGTACATTATTACAGATTCTATCCTCACCACATGTATCATTGTGGAGTGTGAGGCCTTGTTGTTTTGATCATTTATTTCCATTAGTCATCTGACATACTATGAAACATCATTTCCATAAGCTCACATTCTCACGTTAACACTAGGGGAAATGGATATAGCTGTATGTTGGCGAACCAGGAGTTTGGATATAGAGACGCCTGCTCCAGAGGATTGTGTGTGTGTTACAGCGTGCAGCTGCGTTAAGGTAGTGTTTAGATATGAATTCTCTCGCTGACGGTAGTGTCGTTCTGATTACACACCGTTCTGTTTGCTTGGCTTGGCTCTAGGAGACGTTGTCAAACATGGCTACATAACCCATCCCCCTGACACGGTGTAAATACCAGTCTAAAATGGACATATCCAGTGTCTTACCAGGAACACTCTCTCACATTTCCTGTTTAGTCCTCTTAGAGAGAGAGAGAGAGAGAGAGAATTTACGCAAGACTTTAGTTCTGGCTTAACCCGAGATTAAGATGAGCATACTGTGAAATATCTGTTGTCAGTGGTTCTGCTTCATGTCGAGAGGTCACTTATCGAGGGAACCAAAGAGCTGTCAAGGGCGAAACCTAGAAAGAGCTTATTTTCTTTGTCTTATTTTCCCAACTCGTCTCTCCCTTTTCTCTTTCCAAATGATTGTATTCCTTCTCACCTAGCATCAGGGGCCTTGGCTGTGCTCTCCTCCAGGCTCTGTGAAAACACAGAGAGAGAGAGAATGAATGGGAGGTTAACGCTGCACTCTGTATCCCTGTGATAAGTGGCTCCAGAGTGGCGTGGAAATATATTAACCCCGTAATGTCAGCCAGAGTGACAGGCAGGATGGGGGAGAGAGACTTGATGCAAGACCAGGCTTGATGACGGAAGGGAGTAAGAAATATGGAGGTATGTTTTGGGGAGGACTGCTTTATGCGTGTGGCGGTAGATCGTTCTCTTGAGGGAGATATTCTACAGAATCTGTGGATTTGGAAGATGAGATCAGCCTCAGAGTCGTGTTTCCTATAAATGACACGAGGATAAGACAATTCTAACAGAAGGATATGGTGGTTGCAGGATTCATTGTGCGTGTGAAGTGTGACCTTAGCTGCAGTAATGGGATTTGGAGAACACACACACACCCTGTAGGTGCTGTTTTATTCAGTGAGGGGTCTGTGAGTGTGTGATCCTTGGTCCTGTATGAAAGCAGTGCAATGGTAGTGTGCACTGAAGAGGGAGAGAAGTTGGGGGGTAAACTCTTTAACTTTTGGTTTATTATCTTTTTACCTTGGTTTGGCAATGTTAACATGCGTTTCCCATGCCAATAAAGCCCCTTGAATTGAGAGGAGAGTGGGTTTGCTACAGAAAGAGGTCTGCCACTGAGAAACGTTGAATCTACCATTTTGTCCACTTTCTCTCACTTTTTTCACTGCCCCCCCCCTCTCTTTCTTTCTCTCTTCTGTTCTTCATTTTCTACCAATCTCCCTCCCCTCTCTCTCTCTTTCTTCCCCCCCCCCCCCCAGTTATACCTACCAACACACCAGTGTCCTGATGCCACCTCATTGAGATTCATGCTAATTCTGCGTCGTTTTGAGTGAGTTCGGTATTCACTTGAGAACGTTGGTGTTCTCTACTCCTACACTATCTGTTGTGCTTCACCTTGCACATAAAAAAAGTTCTCTGGACATCACCTGTTCTTACTGTAATTCATGGCCTTGGTCGGTATTGTGTGTGCCGCTAGTCCCACGTGGAAGTGCTTTGTCTCTCGGCGTGTATCTCCGCCATGGCAGCACACTGATGATGTCATAAAGCCGCTGCAGCCTCGCTCCATCACCTGTGACATTTTCACGGCTGACGAGTCGCTGAATGGGCCTCGCATCGTCTCACTACCCTGAGAGTATGAATAATTCACCCCCCACCCCCATTACGTGTACCACATCACATCACACACACACGCATGCACCCACACAGATTGTTGTCTTATCTGGTGTGGTACCTTCAATGGCAGACAGACAGACACTTTAGTCTGGGTTTGTGATGAGAACCACATTGCATTGAGGAAAGAGATAGATCCCTAAGAGGCCATGAAGTCTTGATCCAGCTTGTGTTTGTGATTAAGGAGGTGTGTGTATCATCTGGATCAGGAGCTAAAGAGGCCAGACACTCTTATCTCATCACATCTGATCCTATCTATGGTGACTTCACTCCCCACACTTCCCTCTAGCCTCTAGTCTCTGTTACAGTCTCTGTTACAGTCTCTATTACAGGGTGTGTGTGTATGTGCGAGTGGACGGCAGCGTGTGTGTGCGCGTATGACGCAATCCCAGAATGAAACATCATCGTCTGAGACCTTGTGGACAATCCTTGGAGTCTGTAGTTCAGCTGAGACGGATATACTGCGTGTTGTCCTTCTCTTCTTTCCTCTTTTGAGGGAGAGAACGACAGATGTCTCTACACACTCTCTATCAGTGGCAGTGGTCGTTCAATGCAGTAGCCCCGAAGATTCAAACGAGCGCATGTTGAGTAACCATAGAACTGCGGTCATGTGTTTGTACCGTGTCGCTAAGTTCTGGGTAGTATTTGGAGATTGCAGTGGTTGCTTTCCCTTATCTCTCAATAAGTGACTTTCTATGAAGTCATAGGAAGGAGAACTGGGGTGGAAGGAAGCCCATTCTACAGTACATCCTGGTCACCAGAACACTTCGATCTCTCTTCCCTCTTCCTGTCACATTCCCGGGTGACCGCCGGTGTTCAGTCAGGAATAACGGGAGCAGACGTGTCTCACACACTCAGCCCTTCATCTGCCCTAATGGCTCCCTGGGCTTCTCTTCTTCTGGGGTTCTTTATTTTAGACCCCCGATGAGGGACTGTTGTGTGTGTGCCCTGTCTTGCTCCGACCCCAGAGGAGGACAGTTTGGGGTGGGTGACTTCCCTCATCACCGTGGTGATAACCGCTAAGTGTGTCCCTGGCGATGTCTGATATATGATCCCATCAGCCACCGCGGTAACCGTCAGCGGAGCGATGCAGATGAGCTAACAAGATGACAAACGACAGGCGCGAAGGAGGAGAGAAAGGGAGCAAGAGGGATGTGATCAATAGAAGAGAGAGTGGTGCACATTTGGGTAATGGACGAAGGATCATAAGTGGACAGGGTCAGAGGCAACTTCATTATCCAATACATCCTGCTTTCCTCTGTGTGTGCGCGTTTGTTTCATTATCCAATCCATCTTGCTTTTCTTTCACTAAAGCCCATGTTAAGTGAATTAGAATAGGAAGGGGGAAACATGGTGAGTATCTGAGCCAACCTGAGGTACAGAGTAAAGACAGAGATACACTACATTGCCAAAAGAATGTGGACACGTGCTCGTCATACATCTCATTCCAAAATCATGGGCATTAATATGGATTTGGTACCCCCTTTGCCGCTATAATAGCCTCCACTCTTCTGGGAAGGCTTTCCACAAGATGTTGGAACATTGCTGCGGGGACTTCCATTCAGCCACAAGAGCATTAATGAGGTCAGGCACTGATGTTGGGCAATTAGGCCTGGCTCACAGTCCACATTCCAATTAATCCCAAAGGTGTTCGAAGGGGTTGAGGTCAGGGCTCTGTGCAGGGCAGTCAAGTTCTTCCACACCGATCTTAACAAACCATTTAGGGTTGAAACCGGAACGGGCCTTCCGCAAACTCTTGCCACAGTTGGAAGCACAGAATTGTCTAGAATGTCATTGTATGCTATAGCGTTAACTTCTCTGGGATATGTGGGACGCTAGCCTCCCACCTCGCCAACAGCCAGTGAAATTGCAGGGCGCCAAATTCAAAACAGCAGAAATCCCATAATTAGAATCCCTCAAACATACAAGTATTTTACACCATTTTTAAAGCTAAACCTCTTGTAAATCCAACCACTGTCCGATTTCAAATAGGCTTTCTGGCGAAAGCACACCAAACGATTATGTTAGGTCAGCACCTAGTCACAGAAAACCATACAGCCATTTTTCAGCTAAGGAGAGAGCTCAGAAAAGTCAGAAATAGCGATTAAATTCATCACTAACCGTTGATGATCTTCATCAGATGGCACTCACAGGACTGCATGTTACACAATAAATGTGGGTTTTGTTCGATAAAGTTAATCTTTATGTCCAAAAACCTCATTTGAAATTGGTGTGTTATGTTCAGAAAGGTATTGTCTCAAACAAACATCCGGTGAAAATGCAGAGAGCCACATCAAATTACAGAAATACTCATAATAAACATTGATTAAAGACACAAGTGTTATGCATGGAAATATACTGTAGCTAAACTTTTCCTTAATGCAACCGTTGTGTCAGATTTCAAAAAAGCTTTATGGCAAAAGCACACCTTGCGATTATGTTAGGTCAGCACCTAGCCACAGAAAAACATACAGCCATTTTCCAACCAAGGAGATGTGTCACCAAACTCAGAAATAGCGTTATAAATATTCACTTACCTTTGATGATCTGCATTGGAATGCACTCCAAGGAATCCCAGTTCCACAATAAATATTTGTTTTGTTTGATAAAGTCCATCATTTATGTCCAAATACCTCCTTTTTGTTTGTGCGTTTAGTTCACAAATCCAAACTCACGAGGCTCGGGCAAGTCCAGGCGAATGTTCAGATGAAAAGTCCAAAAAGTTGTACTACAGTTCGTAGAAACATGTCAAACGATGTATAGAATCAATCTTTAAGATGTTTTTATCATCAATCTTCAATAATGTTTCAACAGGACAATTCCTTTGTCTTTAGAAATGAAAAGGAACGCAGCTACCTCTCACAGCTGCGCACATGATTTAGCTCATGGCACTCTGCCGGACACCTGACTCAAACAGCTCTCAATCTCTCCCCCTTCACAGTAGAAGCCTGAAACAAGGTTCTAAAGACTGTTGACATCTAGTGGAAGCCTTAGGAAGTACGATATGACCACATAGACACTGTATATTCGAAAGGCAATGACTTGAAAAACTACAAACTTCAGATTCCCCACTTCCTGGTTGGATTATTTTTCTCAGGTTTTTGCCTGCCATATGAGTTCTGTTATACTCACATACATCATTCAAACAGTTTTAGAAACTTCAGAGTGTTTTCTATCCAAATATACTAATAATATGCATATCCTAGCATCTGGGCCTGAGTAGAAGGCAGTTTACTCTGGGCACCTTATTATCCAAGCTACTCAATACTGCCCCCAGTCCCAAAGAAGTTAAAACTTCACAAACCATGAAAAACAGACCCAGACCATTATTTCTCCTCCACCAAACTTTACAGTTGTCACTAAGCTTTGGGGCAGGTAGCGTTCTCCTGGCAGCCGCCAAACCCAGAATTGTCCGTTGGACTGCCAGAGGGTGAAGCGTGATTCATCACTCCAGAGAATGCCGACGCTGGGCATTGCACATGGTCATCTTAGGCTTGTGTGCAGCTGCTTGGCCATGGAAACTTATTTCATGAAGCTTCTGACAAACAATTATTGTGCTGATGTTGCTTCCAGAGGCAGTTTGGAACTCGGAAGTGAGAGTTGCAACTGAGAACTTACACACTATGCCCTTCAGCAGTCCGCAGTCCTGTTCTGTGAGCTTGTGTGTCATACCTACTACAAAAAGCCGAATCCACTAATTTGATGGGATGTCCACATACTTTTGTCCATGTAGTGTACATAGCCTTTATTGAACTCTTATGGTACGATAATACACTCGATCTGGACTTGGTGCATCTAATGCTTCAACCTCCCTGAATGTTAAATGGTCAATCTGGGAAGGGTACATCCATTTTTAGACTTTAAAATGAGTCAAATACAGCCATTGATTTTTGAATCCCGGGTTGTCCCTTAAAGATAATATAGTTGATATGTGTCTGTCTTGATTGACTGTTGGAATCCCTGGAATCCCTCTAGCACACACACATGCACAGGGCCGAAGGAAAGGGTAACATGCAATGAGTTGATGAATGACGAAACAGCTAGAGGTTTGCTTTTCTAATAAGAATAAACAAATAACTTATCTCTCTCCCTCTCTCTCTCTCTCTCTCTCTCTCCCTCTCCCTCTCCCTCTCCCTCTCCCTCTCCCTGTCTCGGTCTCTCTGTGTGTGTAATAATTTTGTGGGAAGGGAACAGGTGTTTTCAGCCTTTGATATTCTCCTGAATCATACACATGCTTGAACTTGAACACACACACACGCACGCGCACACACACACACACACACACACACACACACACACACACACACACACACACACACACACACACACACACACACACACACACACACACACACACACACACACACACACACACACACACACAGGCTTCCTTAGAGGTATCTTCTGTTGAATTACACGTTTGAAGCCACAACCTCTCATTTTCTTCTTCTTCATTTCCCTCTCTGATGGTTCATTTAGGTGTGCCAGAGTGTTTGCATTATGCTTAAAGACCTGGGTTACATACTCAAATCACCTCCCCAGACCTGTTTTCTGTTGACAATTATCTGATGCTCCCTGTTCTGCAATGCTTTGAAGTGGAATCATTTGCATAGTGGACAGACAGGTGTCTCTCTCTCTCTCTATCCTCCTGTTTTATGCCCATGAGCTGAAAATCTGCTAAATAGATGAGGTCATCAAAAGCTGCCAGCACTGTGATCGTATGGCAACCTCCAGCAGCCTTTTGTGTGTGTGTGTGTGTGTGTGTGACTGCTATAGATTTTCATTGAGAGCTGCACTGCCTTGGAATTGAACAGCAGTTGTACACTTTGTGGTCTGCTACAGAACATAAGAAGGGTTTCCTCTGATACTCAACGGCCCCGAACCAGAGCTGTCTCCCCCCTAATAGCATCTATCTCCTCTGTCTCCTCCTTTTCTCATCGGTAGTCTACGCATGAGAGCCTCTTCAATGACATTTGAATATCCTCGTGTGTGTTGTGCACAGTGTATTCTATCTGTAGTCTGGCTGTGCTCACATCGCGCACACACACACACACACACACACACACACACACACACACACACACACACACACACACACACACACGCACACGCACACTCTATCGGCTCAGCGATCTCCCATCCAGTTCCCTTGCCAGACTGCACTGAACACACACTAGAGGTAGTATGCTAATGTATAGAACACACACATAGTGTTGACATGAAAGCTAACGCTGTGTGAGGACACACACATATTGTCTTAATATGTAAAACACACACATTCCTGTATCTGTGTGCGTTTGATTTCCGTGTGTGTGTGTGTGTGTGTGTGTGTGTGTGTGTGTGTGTGTGTGTGTGTGTGTGTGTGTGTGTGTGTGTGTGTGTGTGTGTGTGTGTGTGTGTGTGTGTGTGTGTGTGTGTGTGTGTGTGTGTGTGTGTGTGTGTGTGCGTGTGTGTGCGCGTGTGTGCGTGTGTGTGTTAGGACCTGTACTAAACCCGAGGAACTGTAAAAAGAGGAGAGCTGTTTCACTCCCCACCACTAACCTGTCAAACATCACTAACCCTGTCCAGAATGTTTATTTTGACAACCACTTGTGAAGAATTCTAGCACTGTGCGTTTGTTCCCACCCAGGTGTGTGTGTGTGTGTGTGTGTGTGTGTGCGCGTTCGTGCTAGTCAAAATGGCCCTGCTGTTATTCAGAGAAAGTTGTTTTGCCGAAGACTCCCAACAGGAAAGCCCAGAGTAAAACTCTTTCTGCTTATATCCTGCTGCCCAAGGCTTCTGATTAGTCAAGTAGAAGGCCGACAGAGACGCAGTAGATATGATAAAAACAGTAGACAATATGCCTTTACCCCTCCTTTCATAGGAGTTTAGTTGATTTTTACTAGGCAAGTCAGTTTTGAACAAATTCGTATTTACAATGACGACCTACCGTGGGTTAACTGCCTTGTTCAGGGGCAGAAAGACATATGTTTTTACCTCTGGGATTCGATCCAGCAACCTTTCGGTTACTGGCCCAGTGCTCTAACCACTAGGCTACCTGCCGCCCTGACAACTAGGCTTCCTGCCACCCTATAGGCATGGTGTGGTGATGGGAGACTACAAATAGTGTTTGTTATATGTTTTCAATGCACCTCATCCCCCATAGGTCTTCCAAACAGCCTCCAGACACTAAGTCATCCAGCAGCCAACAAACAGATGGACTCGGCCAGAAGTGACACCACAGGCCAGGCATCAACCCTGAACCCTGTCTGTGTGTGTGTTTGTCTGTGTATGTGTGCGAGGGTGTGTGCGTGTATGCGTGTCTGTGGGCTTGTGTTGTCGTGCCTGCGAGCCACAGTGGGCTGTCATTAAGAACCCGTTAGGGCCATGCAGACGAGAAGACTACAGCGAATGCAGAACACAAGGCGACAGCGATGACAATAGCTTCTCCCCTCTAGTCTACCTGGATACTGGGGCTGTGTGTCTAATAGAGCTCTTTTGGTGGGAGCGGTGCCTTAGCACTGACTACCGTTGGGAGAGAATGACAACGGTTGTGCTTTGAAATATCTGTTGTTCATTCACTGCCTCTGCTCTTTTTGTGGGTCCGATTTAAAAACAATAGATTTATAGAACGGGTGATGGAGAGAGGGACATAAATAAAACCGGTGAATGGCTGGTTGGGACGGACACTGCGTCACCTAGCAACGGACCCCAGCTTTGTTCCTGAGGAGTGCCGTTGTGCCCCTCCATCTTTTTCTCTCCCTCCCGCTCGCTTTCCCTCCTTCTTATTGGTTTGTTTGATTTCCTCGAAAGGAGTTGAGGGAGGAAAAGAGTCTGATGGGAGAAAAAAGGGCGTGTGGTTTAGTATTCTCTGCAGTGGGGAGAGAACTTAAAGAAGGGTTAATAAACTCCATACTGAAAGACTCCGGGCTGGAAGAGACTGGGGTGGAGAGATGGAGGGTGGGAACGAGAGTGAAGTAGGGACATAGCGAGCAGAGAGGAAGTGAGATTGATTTATAGATTTAGGTATAATGGGAAGGACAGAGGGAGGGAGAGGAAGAGACAGCTTGTATTCCTCTCTCTCTCTCTCTCTCTCTCCCTCTCTCTCTCTCTCTCTCTTCCTCCCCCTCTCAGGTGTCCGTCAGTCTGTCAGTATTGCATGTTATTAAAGGCTGTTGGAAAGGTTAAATTCCAGCATGCCACAGATAGCCAGAAAGCCTGCTCTTCATAGTTTGGGTGAAGGTTTGTCTGCTAGTCTCTGCTCTGAGGACTGTGAGGGCAAGGTAGTCATGCAAACACACTACAGAACATTATGGATGAATGGTGATTATACCATTACAACACCATATGTTTCAATTTACCAGTGAAATATCTGTCCACAGTGTCAAGAGTGGCTGTGTTCACTGTTGGCAGTTCAGTCCTCATAACAGCATGATAATTGGCCTGGCGTGGGTTGTACATTATGTCATGGACAGATGAGGGTGTGACAAGCTCAACTAATGGGCTCCTGAGTGGCGCAGCCGTCTGAGGCACTGCATCTCAGTGCCAGAGGTGTCACTACAGACCTTGGTTCGATCCCGGGCTGTATCACAACCGGCCGTGATCGGGAGTCCCATTGGGCGGTGCACATTTGGCACAGCGTCGTACGGGTTAGGGGAGGGTTTGACGGGGTGTTATTATTATTTTTTTTTTCCCACTTTTATTTAACCAGGTAGGCCAGTTGAGAACAAGTTCTCATTTACAACTGTGACCTGGCCAAGATAAAGCAAAGCAGTGCGACAAAAACAACAACACAGAGGTACACATGGGATAAACAAACGTACAGTCAATAACACAATAGAAAAATCTGTATACAGTGTGTGCAAATGAAGCAAGGAGGTAAGGCAATAAATAGGCCAATAGGGGTGAAGTAATTACAATTTAGCAATTAACACTGGAGTGATATATGGGCAGATGAAGATGTGCAAGTAGAAATACTGGTGTGCAAAAGAGCAGAAAAACAAAAACAAATATGGGGATGAGGTAGGTAGGTGGTTGGATGGGCTATTTACAGGTTGGCTGTGTACAGGTACAGTGATCGGTAAGCTGCTCTGACAGCTGATGCTTAAAGTTAGTGAGGGAGATTTTTGCAATTCTTTCCAGTCATTGGCAGCAGAGAACTGGAAGGAAAAGCGGCCGAAGGAGGTGTTGGCTTTGGGGATGACCAGTGAAATATACCTGCTGGGGTGCGTGCTATGGGTGGGTGTTGCTATGGTGACCAGTGAGCTGAGATAAGGCTGAGCTTTACCTAGCAAAGACTTATAGATGACCTGGAGCCAGTGGGTTTGGCGACGAATATGTAGTGAGGACCAGCCAAAGAGAGCATACAGGTCGCAGTGGTGGGTAATATATGGGGCTTTGGTGACAAAACGGATGGCACTGTGATAGACTGCATCCAATTTGCTGAGTAGAGTGTTGGAGGCTATTTTGTAAATGACATCGCCAAAGTCAAGCATTGGTAGGATGGTCAGTTTTATGAAGGTATGTTTTGCAGCATCAGTGAAGGAGCTTTGTTGCGAAATAGGAAGCCCATTCTAGATTTAATTTTGCATTGGAGATGCTTTATGAGTCTGGAAGAAGAGTTTACAGTCTAGCCAGACACCTAGGCATTTATAGTTGTCTACATATTCTAAGTCAGAACCGTCCAGAGTAGTGATGGACGGGCGGGCGGGTGCGGGCAGCAATTGGTTGAAGAGCATGCATTTAGTTTACTAGCATTTAAGAGCAGTTGGAGGCCACGGAAGGAGTGTTGCATGGCATTGAAGCTCATTTGGAGGTTTGTTAACACAGTGTCCAAAGAAGGGCCAGAAGTATACAGAATGGTGTTGTCTGCGTAGAGGTGGATCAAAGAATCACCTGCAGAAATCATTGATATATACAGAGAAAAGAGTCGGCCCAAGTATTGAACCCTGTGGCACCCCCATAGACTGCCAGGGGTCCGGACAACAGGCCCTCCAATTTGACACACTGAACTCTATCTGAGAAGTAGTTGGTGAACCAGTCGAGGCAGTCATTAGAGAAACCAAGGCTGTTGAGTCGGCCGATAAGAATGTGGTGATTGGCAGAGTCGAAAGCCTTGGCCAGGTCGATGAAGACGCCTGCACAGTACTGTCTTTATCGATGGAGGTTATGATATCGTTTAGGACCTTGAGTGTGGCAGAGGTGCACCCGTGACCGCATAGCGGAGAAGGCACTGTGGGATTCGAAATGGTTGGTGATCTGTTTGTTCACTTGGCTTTCGAAGACTTTAGAAAGGCAGGGCAGGATGGATATAGGTCTGTAACAGTTTGGGTCTAGAGTGTCTCACCCTTTGAAGAGGGGGATGACCACGGCCGCTTTCCAATCTTTAGGAATCTCAGACGATACGAAAGAGAGTTGAACAGACTAGTAATAGGGGTTGCAACAATGGCGGCGGATAATTTTAGGAAGAGAGGGTCCAGATTGTCTAGCCCAGCTGATTTGTAGGTATCCAGATATTGCTGTAGAGAAATGCTTATTGAAATTCTCAATTATCGTGGATTTATTGGTGGTGACAGTGTTTCCTAGCCTCGGTGCAGTGGGCAGCTGGGAGGAGGTGCTCTTATTCTCCATGTACTTTAGTGTCCCAACATCTTTTGGAATTAGTGTTGCAGGATGCAAATTTCTGTTTGAAAAACCTAGCCTTTGCTTTCCTAACTGATTGTGTATATTGGTTCCTGACTTCCCTGAAAAGTTGCATATCGTGGGGACTATTCGATGCTAGTGCAGTCAGCCACAGGATGTTTTTGTGCTGTTCAAGGGCAGTCAAGTCTGGAGTGAACCAAGGGTTATATCTGTTCTTAGTTCTACATTTTTTGAAAGGAGCATGCTTATTTAAGATGGTGAGGAAAGGACTTTTAAAGAACAACCAGGCATCCTGTACTGACGGGATGAGGTCAATATCCTTCCAGGATACCCGGGCCAGGTCAATTCGAAAGGCCTGCTCGCATAGTTTCCTCAATAAACACTTGCTGTAGGCCAAGGAGTCATCCCTTAGTGTAGACATGTAAAAAGGTTCAGCACTATAACAGTATCTCACTTTAAAGAGAGACGAGACATACACACACACACACACACACACACACACACACCACCTTTCACATTGTTTCAGAGTTGGACATGTCTCAGGCTGACGACGAGCTGCTTAAGAACAGAGTTCTAGGTCACACACATTATGGAGTGGACCTTTAGCAAGACAGAGAAAGAAGACATTCAGAGAAACTTTATTCAATGGTCTTTGTGAGAGCCAATCGAAACAGACTCTCAGGTTATAGGTCCAGTCTATTTCCCATGAGCCTCTAGGACTACCTGAGAGAGTGAGACCGAGAGAGAGACGGGGAGAATATCTGGGGCAAGTATGACCCCTTTTTTCATTCCCAAACTTCCCCCTGCGCTTCTCCTCCCCTTCTTCTCTGTACAAAAATAGAGAGCGGTATCATGACAGGAAAATGGGTCTTTGGGTTGCTGCCAATAGCTGTTTTCTCTGTCTGTTATTTTCCCATCAGGTTTGACAAACCTTATATTGTATTTAGCTGAGAAAACATGCTTGAATAAATTGCAGTCTCTGTGTGTGTGCGTACATGTGTGTGTGAGAGTATTGTTTTTTTCCCCCTGTGTTTGCTTTAGAAACACAGTGTGATCGAATTAAATCATCTGGGGCATGAGCTGAGAGATCAGAGCAGAGGAGAACCAGCTGTCTGTCTGTCTCTTTCTCTCGCTCTCTGTGTGTGTGTGTGTGTGTTTCAGAATCTAGGGGGAATAGAGGGGAATGGAAAAGAATGCATGGATAGAATCTGGAATGAAAGAAGCCTTTCCTCTGTGTCCCCCATAGAGGAAGCTCACATTTGACCCCTTGGGTTGTGCTCCCTTTACTTTCAAGGTTATCCTTTGCAATGGACACACACACACACACACATGCACATGCACACACCAGTTCCCAGCTGTACCCCATCTCCCCTTCTGTTTTCTCTCTGTGTTCAGTGGCTATGTCGGCTCTCATCGCCTGAATTTCATCTTGATGCCGCATTGCAAAGGAATGAAATTCTGAGTAGGCAAGACACTTCGGAAGGATTTCAAAACTTTTTTTGTGTGTTTTTACTCTCCTCCCCCCTTCCTCTCCTCCTTCTCATCTTCCTCATTCTCTCTTGGTGTGATCAGAATTATTCTGTTCTCTCGACCTAACACTCTTGCCTCCTGGACTTCAATGTAACGTTCTGTTGTCTCGTATGTGTGTCCAGTTGTCTCACCAAGTTCTTGTGAAAATACTGGACTGACACGGCTTTTTTTCTCCTCCGTGGTTCTGTACTGTAATGTTTGATGAGAGAAAGAGTGAGAAGGGGAGGGGGGAGGATGGGTGGGGAGATATGTCTCTGTAAACAAAGCTTATACGCTGTGTTGCGTTACCCTTGCCTTCAGGTAATTAAACATCTCTGAACCAACGGCTTTCATCAAAGCTCATTCTCAAAGGGGGGAGGGGATTTTAATGACACTAACTCATCCTGCTTTGTTACACTGTGTGTGTGTGTGTGTGCGCGCACAGTAGATTGTGCTCTGTGTGAATCAACAAAGAATCTTTCAGGCCAATTACAGAACATCTCTCGTAAGTCAGACCTTTTTTTACATTTGTTTGTATCCTATTTCTTGTTTCATGAGCTGAAATAAAAGATCTCAGAAATGTTAATATACGCGAGAATTTTTTTTTTATCTCAAATTTCTGTTAGTGAGCATTTCTCCTTTGCCAAGGTAATCCATCCACCTGACAGGTGTGGCATATCAAGAAGCTGATTAAACATCATGATCATTACACAGGTGCACCTTGTGCTGGGGACAATATGAGGTGACTCTAAAATGTACAGGTTAGTCACACAAAACAATGCCACAGATGTTTTGAGGGAGCGTGCAATTGGCATCCTGAATTGAATGTTCATTTATCTACCATAAGCCGCCTCCAATGTCATTTTAGAGAATTTGGCTGTACGTCCATCCGGCCTCACAACCGCAGACCACGTGTAAACATGACAGCCCGAGACCTCAACATCCGGCTTGTTCACCTGTGGGATGTTGAGATACCAAATTTTTTCTAAGAGTGTAGGGTCTTGGAGTTCGGCGTCGCAACCGACTTCAGTGGGCAAAGGCTCACCTTCTAAAAATAGTTGTTAAAAAAAAGTTACATATTTGAAATTGAAATTGTTTATATTTTTGGTCAGTGTAGAAACTGTGGACAATGCTCCACAGACTAGAGGATGTTTGTGTGTATGTGTCAGCCTCTGTGGTTGTGAAATAGTCACCCACGCCTCATTTATCCTGACTCACTCTACCACAGAATAAATAAGAAAGAAAAAAACAAGGGCCTGAGTTCAGAACAGGCTCTCTACTCTCCATCTTGACCTGATGGTAGTTCAAAGATGTGAGCAGTTTCCCCCTCATACAGCCCCAGTCAGACTAACCCCAGGCGACTGGCGGTTCTGTCCGGATCCAGCATGGCTCTTATGCTGAATAAACAAGATCCTGACACCTGAAGAGCTCTATGCCTCCCAGGGGTATCTGTCACACCCTCACACAAGCGCTCAGGTACACACTCACCCAAACACACACAGAGTCACACAGACACACCTGGTCCAGCTTCGTCATCCCCTCCAGCGTACCTGGGAAGGCTGTCAGGTAACACACACACACACACCTGACGGAACTGCCTAGTGTTTAGCGTGGTGGTACAGTAGGAGGTACAGTTGTACCCTGAGGGGGACTGAGTTGGTGGGGTTTGGATGTCAGCAGCTCTGATGATGGACCCTGTCCTCGTTTCTTTTCTACGCTCTAACAAACTCTGCTCTGTCTGTGTGTGATCAAATACAAGTCGCCTGTAAAGCCAGAATCATCCCTCCCCCAAGGCGACAGGGCTATAGGAGAAGAATAAAGAGCAGATGATTGGCATGACGGTGTTTACCCTAAACAAACCCATTACCCTGAAATGTACCCATGTACCCAACTCTCCTCCCGCCTCCTCTACTTTTCTGTCAGATGACACACACACACACGCACACACAAAGTGACAGAAGCACATACTTGCACATTCCTGTCCGTCATAAAGTGAACGGGTACAGACACGATTCTGAATTATTGCCTTCAGCATTGGGGATATGAGGTTAAGCCTCAGATGCCACCCAGTGTGTTTGTCTGTGTCTCTCTCTCTCTCTCTCTCTGTGTGTGTGGTGGTGGGGGGGGGGGGTGTTGTATAGATGTAGAAGGGAAAGAAGGAAAAAGGGACGAGTGTGTTTGACTGTTGCAGTCAGTGCATTCCTCCTCTTTGCGAGACTCACCAAGAGGGAGGAAAGCCAAACCAGGCCAGAGGAGGGTGTGCCGGTGTTTGTCCCCGATCGGATGACTCTCCACGTCTGAAAATCTAGACCTGGAATGTCTGTCGGAGCAACCCTGTAGATCCACAACATGTGTGTGAATATATGTGTGTATGTATAAATATAAGCCCCAATCTGTGCATTTGTTTGTGTGTGTGTGTGTGTGTGCTACTGTATATGGGTGTGTGTATGCTAATGTATGTGGGTGTGTGTATGCTACTGTTTGTGTGTGTGTGTGTGTGTGTATGCTAATATATGTGGGTGTGTGTATGCTACTGTATGTGGGTGTAAGCTACTGTATGTGTGTGTGTGTGTATGCTACTGTATGTGGGTGTATGCTACTGTATGTGTGTGTGTGTATGCTACTGTTTGTGTGTGTGTGTGTATGTTACTGTATGTGTGTGTGTATGCTACTGTTTGTGTGTGTGTATGTTACTGTATGTGGGTGTGTGTGTGTATGCTAATGTTCATATTCACACAGAAAGCCCAACTCCGCTCTTTTTATAGGGGTAGAAACCGAAAGGTTGCTGGATCGAATCCCCCAGCTGAGGTAAAAAATTAGGTTAAAAAAAAAGCTGAGGTAAAAATCTGTCGTTCTGCCCCCTGAACAAGGCAGTTAACCCACTGTTCCCAGGTAGGCCATCAATTGTAATTCCCAATAAAAAAATGTAAAAAATAAAGCCAGGATTGTATTCATTTAGAGAAGACTGGGCTAGGCTTATTCTGGGTTAAAGACTGGGTTTATTATTCAGGGCTTATTATTCAGGGCTTATTATTCAGGGCTTATGCAGGAGAAGTCTTAACAGGAGCTGGAGAAAGGCAGTATGAATTCCCCAGGACCAAATATCTAATTAGAGTGTGTCCAATTATAATTATATATGGAAACACAATACCAATTTAAGAGACAGCCCATGTTGAATAAGGAATGGAAAATGCTAGAGAGAATATTTTCTCAATATTACAAATAAGAGATTGGCCAAGAGTGAAACTATTTTACACATATTGGATTTCAGCCTCTCTCACAGACACGTGTACCTAAGTATGTGTTTGTACACTCTTTAGATAGAACCAGATGTGTGTGTGTGTTTCTAATGAGCGGTAATCTCATTTTGAAGGTGAGATTACACACACGCACCCATATGGGATTGGGTAAAAATCAGATTGTAACTAGTTGGACTGTCATTCAGGGCCTGTATATGAGATGCAGAACACATAACTTATTGGATATCATTATAGTGCATGTGCTCCCACTGTGTGTGTGTGTGTGTGTGTGTGTGTGTAGCCACAGCACAGAGCATCTCTATGCATCTTCCAGTGATGACTGGGGCAGACACTTTGACCCGGGTTGTTTTCCAGAAGTAAACAAAACTGACCGTTAAAGCAACACTAACAGAAATACAGATTTTGGATGAAATACCTGGAAGGAATGAATGGATGAAATACCTGGAATGAATGAATGGATGAAATACCTGGAATGAATGAATGGATGAAATACCTGGAAGGAATGAATGGATGAAATACCTGGAAGGAATGAATGGATGAAATACCTGGAAGGAATGAATGGATGAAATACCTGGAAGGAATGAATGGATGAAACACCTGGAAGGAATGAATGGATGAAATACCTGGAAGGAATGAATGGATGAAATACCTGGAATGAATGAATGGATGAAATACCTGGAAGGAATGAATGGATGAAATACCTGGAAGGAATGAATGGATGAAATACCTGGAAGGAATGAATGGATGAAATACCTGGAAGGAATGAATGGATGAAACACCTGGAAGGAATGAATGGATGAAATACCTGGAAGGAATGAATGGATGAAATACCTGGAAGGAATGAATGGATGAAATACCTGGAAGGAATGAATGGATGAAATACCTGGAAGGAATGAATGGATGAAACACCTGGAAGGAATGAATGGATGAAACACCTGGAAGGAATGAATGGATGAAACACCTGGAAGGAATGAATGGATGAAATACCTGAAAGGAATGAATGGATGAAATACCTGGAAGGAATGAATGGATGAAATACCTGGAAGGAATGAATGGATGAAATACCTGGAAGGAATGAATGGATGAAATACCTGGAAGGAATGAATGGATGAAATACCTGGAAGGAATGAATGGATGAAATACCTGGAAGGAATGAATGGATGAAATACCTGGAAGGAATGAATGGATGAAACACCTGGAAGGAATGAATGGATGAAATACCTGGAAGGAATGAATGGATGAAATACCTGGAAGGAATTTTAGAAAGAGATTTGGAAGGAAGCACCAATCAGGCAGTAGAGCCCACAGTAGTGTATGTTCCATCCTCTCATTTCCAGTGTGTCCCTAAAGCCAGATATTTCCAGTTCTGACCAAGACAACAACGTGTCTCTACTGGATAAATATGCTAATGAAGGAGAGACCGAGGACGACAGAGGGAGACAGAGGACGACAGAGGGAGACAGAGGGAGACATGAAAAGCAGGACAGACTGAAACAAGCTGAGCAGGAATCCGAGAAGGCATTCTAATATCCTCCAATTATCAATCGCCTCCTGACGTTTAAACAGTGAAGAGTCTGTGTTCGCCCGCTGTGTGTCTATGTCGGTCCTCTAGCAAGTGATGCCATGCCCGTTAGACTGTTAGACTGCCTGTTGCTATATTTAAATGAGCTATATGAGATGGCAAATCCCAGTAAATGCTAGATAATGCAACACCTAAGGATGTAGATGTTTGTGTATATGTGCGTCCTACGTGCGTGCGCGCACGTTTGATCCATGGAATGTATTTTCTAATGGTTGAAGGCTTGTAAAGTAGATTAGGCGAGTTGGTAGGGTAAAGTTAGCCGGCATTGGGCTTTGGGCTTGTGGAGATAATTGGCCCTCGGGGAACCGTGTGTGTTTCCGGAATGTGGTGTGTGTGACAGAGCCTCTCCCAGTTATTAAGAGCGATGAACAAATTAGGAGGCTCAGCAGCTTCCTTTATGGTGTTTCTTCCTATTGCAGAATACATTCTCTCTACTATAGCCTTTTCACCCATGTGTAGATTGAGTTATTTTTTTGGCTTACTGTGCTTTGGATTACAAGTATGGATAGGTCCCCTGGACCTCCATTACAACATATAGGCTTCACAAATAATTTGTCACAATAAAGGTCACTGTAGGAATGATCAAGATTTATACTGTGCACTGTACTCTGTCTGGCCAACCAGGAAGACGGACAGAATCCTGATTTTACACGCGTTTATTCATGAAACGCATTCAATAGGTCTGCATGTGTACCTTCAACGGAAGGCTGCTTTGAATGGGAATGTCCCTTCTACTCATTCTAATTCTAGGCCTTCTTCAGCCTCCTCTAAACCCAGGAGATTTACTAAACATTTGTTTGGGAGGCTGGTGGAATTTCTGAAAGCTTTTCTCTGGTCTCTTATCCTGTACTTTCTCATTCTGCCAGAGTTCTGCCTTTTAATTACAGCCCGGAGAGTGAATCGGTGTGTGTGTGTTTCGGTGTGTGTGTGTGTGTGTGTGTGGTGACTACCAGTGGGAATCTGGACTCAGTTTAAATGAGACTTTGAGAACAAAAGCATTCCTGCATAATGTCACCACACAGTCACAAGTACTCTTATGCCTCCTGTAAATAGGAAAAAGGCGAGCAGAGATGTGTGTGTGTGTGCGCGCGCGCGCTTGTGTGTCACTTGGCGTCTGTTCCGTGGTCGCGCATACTTGAGGTATTCTCAAAAGTTGTCCATGCTTATTTTATTTGGTCTGGTACAATATGTGACTATTTCTCATCTCTGACGTGTCACAAGGTCAAAAGGTTACCGCCATACACCGCCCGAATACCTGCGATTGTCTGGACCCTCAACCCTGTTTGCGCAGTATGCGAGACAGTTCATCGCAGATCGACCCGTACAACCCGCCCGTCTAAAAGCTGACATTTCTATAGCACCTTTCACCGGTGTCATGTGCGCCGCGTCCTTTGCGCGTTGGCTTGCTGCTCACGTCTCACACCAGTGACATTGCCGTGCCAGCTGGGAGGGCTGGCCCGGGGTGGACGGAGCATGCTCCAGAAAGGGCTGTCGACCAAGCTCCAGTGCACGCCATGGCTGATCCTTAGAACGTCATTGATTGGCCCGGGATTCCGCGATGCTGGATTGGTTCGTCAAGTCTGATTTAGGCTGGATGAAATGCATCGGGTCATGTCATTATGTTCGCCTCTGCCTGCCGTCTAAGCGTTGCTCTCTTTGAGAAGCTTTAGGTTGGCTGTTTCTTGTTGTTGAATGCATCATTCCGGGCTGTTTGCGTTGAAGGAATATTCCTTTCCTCTTCTCCCTTTATTTGGGCAGTCTTCCCTTCTTTCTGAGGCGGTCCAGATGGAGAGGTGAGGATGGGGAACGAGGCAGAGAAAGATGGACTACTGCACTCGTTTGTGCGTCTACGATTACCCCCCCCCCCCCCTTTTCTTCCTCTGCTTGCTTCGTTTATTCTTCCTCAGTGTTTATCTTTTCACAGGCGGATGAAAGGATGACAAATCTCTCTCTGTCGGTGTCTCTCTCCTCTCTCCTTCTCTTTCTCTTTCTCCCCCTACATGTTCTGAAGACTGGCTTAACACATCTGGTCACTGTTTGAAAATACACCGTTATCCCAGTAATTAAGCTTGAAAAACAACCTTTTTTGTACAACACACACACACACACACACACACACACACACGCACCACCAGTTTTAGCAGCTTGGGCAGGAAATCTTTGGCTTTAGAGAAAGTAGGAACATGCAGACATAGCCTTAGAGATGAGCTGTACTTGAGAGTCTGTGTGTGAGACTGTGTGCGTGTGTGAGAGAGTATTCATATGGAGCGGACTACAGTATGATCAGTGTTTCACTAAGACATCAATCACTACAGACTAGTTGACAGTCCTCCTACCCACAGCTCTCTTACCCACAGCTCTCCTGCCCACAGCTCTCCTGCCCACAGCTCTCCTGCCCACAGCTCTCCTGCCCACAGCTCTCCTGCCCACAGCTCTCCTACCCACAGCTCTCCTACCCACAGCTCTCCTGCCCACAGCTCTCCTACCCACAGTTCTCCTACCCACAGCTCTCCTGCCCACAGCTCTCCTGCCCACAGCTCTCCTACCCACAGCTCTCCTGCCCACAGCTCTCCTGCCCACAGCTCTCCTGCCCACAGCTGTTCTACCCACAGCTGTCATACCCACAGCTCTCCTGCCCACAGTCTATGGGCATCTTAAAACAAAATAATTTGAACAGTAGGTTTGTGTGTGTCTTCCTCCATTTCTGTGATTGGCATCTCTCTATATGGTGGCTTATCTCCCACTAGGCAGCATGTCAGGCTGATCAAACGCTCACTGCTCAGTCAGCTGATTACACAGGCTGGCGAGTAGATAACCCATGATAAGATCCCAGATTATTCTGCGGCGGACCACCGACCTATCACCCTCTGTCTCCAGACAGACTTACAGAGACTCCACTAGCTAGACATCTCTACCTGTGTATGGTGCAACAGCAGGTAACACACTATTGTGCATAAATTGTACAACTCTGACAATCCCACAGACATTCCCTTTGTGTGAGATCTGCAGAGATGGAGTCTGTGTGAATTGCCTTGTGGTTGAATGAGCTCACTGGACCACTGATGTAAACTAGCTCACGGGGAAAAGATTTCACCACTGTGAGCCAAACTAGCAGACAACACAGGTATACAGTATTTGTCAGTGTGTGTGTGTGTCATTCTCCATAGTCATAGCCTCCCTTTGCTTGTGATTAATGGAGTGTAAATGGGTTATGCTGATACAGTTCATAACTGTGGTGTGCGTGTGTGTGTCACAGGTGTGTGTGTGTGTGTGTGTACGTGCGTGCGTGTGTCATTCAAACCGAATAGTTAGACAGGCAGTGTGATTGTCCTGCCCTTATTGAGTCATGCCAGCCTGCACACATGAACATGCACAACCACGGCAGACATCTCATCCTAATCCCCACACCTATCCTTATATATATTTACACTGCTCAAAAAAATAAAGGGAACCCTTAAACAACACAATGTAACTCCAAGTCAATCACACTTCTGTGAAATCAAACTGTCCACTTAGGAAGCAACACTGAATGACAATAAATGTCACATGCTGTTGTGCAAATGGAATAGACAACAGGTGGAAATTATAGCAAGACACCCCCAATAAAGGAGTGGTTCTGCAGGTGGTGACCACAGACCACTTCTCAGTTCCTATGCTTCCTGGCTGATGTTTTGGTCACTTTTGAATGCTGGCGGTGCTTTCACTCTAGTGGTAGCATGAGACGGAGTCTACAACCCACACAAGTGGCTCAGGTAGTGCAGCTCATCCAGGATGGGACATCAATGCGAGCTGTGCCAAGAAGGTTTGCTGTGTCTGTCAGCGTAGTGTCCAGAGCATGGAGGCGCTACCAGGAGACAGGCCAGTACATCAGGAGACGTGGAGGAGGCCGTAGGAGGGCAACAACCCAGCAGCAGGACCGCTACCTCCGCCTTTGTGCAAGGAGGAGCAGGAGGAGCAATGCCAGAGCCCTGGAAAATGACCTCCAGCAGGCCACAAATGTGCATGTGTCTGCTCAAACGGTCAGAAACAGTCTCCATGAGGGTGGTATGAGGGCCCGACATCCGCAGGTGGGGGTTGTGCTTACAGCCCAACACCGTGCAGGACGTTTGGCATTTGCCAGAGAACACCAAGATTGGCAAATTCGCCACTGGCGCCCTGTGCTCTTCACAGATGAAAGCAGGTACACACTGAGCACATGTGACAGACATGACAGAGTCTGGAGACGCTGTGGAGAACGTTCTGCTGCCTGCAACATCCTCCAGCATGACCGGTTTGGCGGTGGGTCAGTCATGGTGTGGGGTGGCATTTCTTTGGGGGGCCACACAGCCCTCCATGTGCTCGCCAAAGGTAGCCTGACTGCCATTAGGTACCGAGATGAGATCCTCAGACCCCTTGTGAGACCATATGCTGGTGCGGTTGGCCCTGGGTTCCTCCTAATGCAAGACAATGCTAGACCTCATGTGGCTGGAGTGTGTCAGCAGTTCCTGCAAGAGGAAGGCATTGATGCTATGGACTGGCCCGCCCGTTCCCCAGACCTGAATCCAGTTGAGCACATCTGGGACATCATGTCTCGCTCCATCCACCAACGCCACGTTGCACCACAGACTGTCCAGGAGTTGGCAGATGCTTTAGTCCAGGTCTGGGAGGAGATCCCTCAGGAGACCATCCGCCACCTCATCAGAAGCATGCCCAGGCGTTGTAGGGAGGTCATACAGGCACGTGGAGGCCACACACACACTACTGAGCCTCATTTTGACTTGTTTTAAGGACATTACATCAAAGTTGGATCAGCCTGTAGTTTGACTCCAAATCCAGACCTCCATGGGTTGATAAATTTGATTTCCATTGATCATTTTTGTGTGATTTTGTTGTCAGCACATTCAACTATGTATAGAAAAAAGTATTTAATAAGAATATTGTATTCATTCAGATCTAGGATGTGTTATCTTAGTGTTCCCTTAATTTTTTTGAGCAGTGTATATATGTGAGTGAGTGAGAGAATCTCTCTCTCTCTCTCTCTCTCTCTCTCTCTCTCTCTCTCTCTCTCTCCTCTCTCTCTCTCTCTCTCTCTCTCTCTCTCTCTCTCTCTCTCTCTCTCTCTCTCTATATATATATATATATATATATATATATATATATATATATATATAT